>NC_059387.1:34924876-35194876 GCF_019703515.2 Myxocyprinus asiaticus
TATGAAGATAACATTGATCATAGACTAACCCATAGCACAGGAACAAAGACAGAGGAGCAGCTCCGGTTCCTAACAGCCCCCTCCAGGACTGACACCCAAGAGCAACACCCAACAGCAAAAGTTCACCCGCAAAAATCGTCATTCCAGACATCATAGTCGCTAACAGTCGCAGTGAAGGGTCACAAAGCTCCAAACCTACAACAGATCAATCAAAAAACAAAAACTGTTTCAGAATTAACAGATAATGCAAACCGATGGCATTCTATTGATAGCTGAACGCCCATCTATCAATGGTAATGCAGAGGACTGGCTGAGTCTGGTTGCTCTCAAGGTTTTTCACCCTCCACTACCTACTAGAGGTCGACCGATAGTGGATTTTGCAGATACCGATAACTAAGGTGGTGGGAAAAGTCTGATAACCAATTAATCGTCCAATAGATAAAAAAATATAAAATTGTAGTCTTTCCATACAGTGACGAATATACAGCAGACATAGATGCTACAGGGGTCCAAAATAAAAACTAATTCTTCAACCAAAATCCCACTAATAACAAGGAAAAATAAAAAAAGGTTTGGTCAATAACTCAGGACTTTTAATAAGAAACAAGCCCGAAACACACTGAGGACTCTTATTTTGCCCAAGCTTTGCACTGTTACAATGCTCTATACTTCTATATTTAAGTATTTACCAAATTACCTTTATATTCGCTCGATGAAGAGTTTTGTGTATATAAATTTCACCATTAATAAGGAATAAGGTATGTTGGAGTTGGAGACACGAGGCACGTTTCCATACAGTCTCATTTATCTTTGCATGCTCTCACTTCAATTATCAAAATAACAAAATATGCACTCAAGTAAGGATAAACATAAGAATGAATATTGTCAATAATGAAAGATTTAGATCCAGCAAATCCCTGCGTGATTGTTTTTATTGCCTTTCATTATTGCAACTCATTTGGCATAGATTTCTGCCGATAACGATGGTTCCAAAAAGCAACTATCGGCACCGATTAATCGGTAATGCTGATATATCGGCCACCGCTCATTCACGGGAAATCGTCCCCTCCACTGCAGATCTCAAATCTTATTTAGATTCAAAAATACTGCATGTCGTGCCATGTTTGAAACTGTTGACACAAAAGGCCATTGGTTAAATTTCAGTCTCTTCCTCAAACAAAAATATCATATAACTTCTGAAGACTTGCAATACAGCAGACTAAACTACATTTATGATACTTCATGGTGCTTTTTTGCTTTTTGGAGTTTGTCAGGTGTAGTCACAATGAACTGTAACTGTATGGAAAAGAGCAGCGTGAAGATTCTGCAATGGACATGTACCATGTTACAGGTTTGGACCTACATAAGAACCGTTTTGGTTCACTCAGATATATTCTCACAGGAATCAAATGTTTAATCTGTAAACCATCATCAGCACAGAACCCAAAACAAATAATAGAACCAGTGCTGACCCATCTGTTCTGTTTGTATTTGACTTACGTGAGACATATAGTGTGAGGTAGACACCAGTGCTCAACGCAGCGAGACAGAAACGCATGGTGATGAAGACAGGCGGTGAAGGTGAGACACATACCAGCACACCAAACACCACCGTGAGCGTCAGCGAGACCAGAAGAGATTTACGCCTGCCTAATCTGAAATAAAATCAGAAAGAATTCAACAAATACTCCCACTTTTATATCAAGAATACATTGGACTGAGAATCAGAACAAACCAAAAAAAAATTTAGATTTCAAACAAAATGTAGCAATATTATTGCGTAGCCTACATTTAAAATTACATTCGGGGCTAGAGTCAAAACATTCAGGGCTGAAGCCCTGGAAAAATGACCTGGCGACGCCGATGGGGATGACACTGACATCACTCAGCGAGTATTGACGCTGACTATCACCCCTGGAGTCGCGAGTTTGAATCCAGGGTGTGCTGAGCGACTCCAGCCAGGTCTCCTAAGCGACCAAACTGGCCCTGTTGCTAGGGAGGGTAGAGTCACATGGGGTAACCTCCTTGTGGTTGTGATTAGTGGTTCTCGCTCTCAATGGGGCGTGTGGTGAGTTGTGCGTGGATTGTGGAGAGTAGCATGAGCCTCCACATGCTGTGAGTCTCCGCGGTGTCATGCACAACGAGTCACGTGATAAGATGCACAGATTGACGGTCTCAGAAGCGGAGGCAACTGAGACTTGTTCTCCGCCACCCGGATTGAGGCGAGTAACCGTGCCACCACGAGGACCTACTAAGTAGTGGGAATTGGGCATTCCAAATTGGGATAAAAGTGGGCATGACATATCTTTTTTATTTTACGTTCCTCGATGTTCACTTATAATATTAGCAAAGTTTTTTGCACAAAAAACATCACATATTTGTAAAGACATGATTATTTTCTACCCTCATTATGACCCTCCGTCAGAAAGGCTCGGTTTTGGTGCTGCTTAAATGCCGGACAGTAAATGCCCACAGTTACCCCCACTGATTCAACACGTCATGACCCCTTTAATAGATCTAAAAAATGAGTGTCACATCATTGACCCATATCACAAATTTATCATGCAATTTGATATATGAACCAGTACTAATAGACAGACAAATAGATAGAGAGAGAGAGACAGACAGACAGATGTTTGGTTTCTCACCGGTCAGACATGTAGCCAAATGCCAGACTGCCAGTCAGGATGCCCAGTATGAAGCACACCTCCTCTACTGGAACCAGCCAATAGCGTGTGCAAACCAGATCCCACTGGAACAAGACAGGAAGTGATCATTCAGTAACAGTGCCATGCAAACACAATTAGCACTTTAAAAAGACTTCCTGTACATAAGAAAACAATACAGTGAACTTCAGAGACGCCCAAAAGTTTAGAGATTCCATATTTTTACTTGTATGCTACAGTGGCACATACACAGTAAGCAGGCTTAAAGGACATTTTTGCAATAATAGTGGTGTTTCAACTTCACAAATGTGTAATTAAACCCCACGCACAGCTGCAAAAATGCCTACGACATTATTCAACTCTACTGCTTCTAAAGAGTTCATATCAGGACCGCATGAAATGCACATAAGAGTTTATCAGCTGTGAGGAAAGTGACTAAACCAGTTCTACTGCACACATGTCTAATCTTTAAGGTGGGGAGCATCTCTGGCTACATTAACTAACCATAAAGAGCAAATAAAACACTTGAACTATTCCTTCAACTTTCCTCAAGGGTATGATATGCTTTTCTTAGACACAATTAGGGTTGCATAAAACTGTTTTCATTTTTCTAAAAATACCGGAAACCGTATGATTATCTTGACTTTTGGTTCCGTTGTATGAATAGCTCACCCATAAATTATAATTCTCTCATCTTTGACTCAACTTTCTGCCTTCTCAAACTTGTATGACTTTCTTCTGCAGGATGCATACTAATTTATTTTGGTATTCTGTCCTTACAATGCAAGTCAATGGGGTCCAAAACTTTCAAGCTCCAAAAAAAGACATAAACGATTTATGTGGTTTAATCCATGTCTTCTGAAGCTATACGATCAGTTTTGGGTGAGAAACAGACTAAAATATCATTTTTATTTTATTTATTTTTTTACAATAAATCTTGCCACAATCTTGATTTGAAGCTCGATTACACTTCGCACTTGATGCATGCGCATGTACAGCACAGCTGTCAATATTTATAGTGGAAAACAAGTTATATTTTGGTCTGTTTCTCATCCAAAACCATTTGTATCACTTTAGAGGAAATGGATTAAACCACTGGAGACGTATGGATTACCTTTATGCCTGAAAGTTTTGCACCCCATTGACTTGCATTGTATGAACAAAAACACCATCTCCATCAAAATATCTTCGTTTGTGTTCAGTGGAAAGAATGTCATCCGAGTTTGAGACTACATAAGGGTGAGTAAATGATAAGACATTTATCATTTTTGGGTGCACTATCCCTTTAACGGACTACACTGTGTGTTTCACACTATAGATTCAAAAGAACCGGTTCATTTTTCCGCAGATGCGGCCGGAACACCGTACTTAAATACTCATAGTCGCTAGAGTGTTTCCTGTTGCTAAGGAACCAGAATCATTAGATTCCTTACGCTTCCCATCCCTACCAACAATGACCAATTAGAAAACACACCTCTGTGACAATGTTATCCCTCAGTCCCTCCGTGACATTGTAGTCAAAGCCGGCTTTACAGTCCGTGAGCCCAGACGGCGTCCCGTTGACAAACACATACTGTTTGCACTGGTCAAGACCCTCGTCTCCTTTCTCAGCCCGTAATGATTCATTGAGCGCCTGAGGAGCGGGCGAGGGTCCTGGCAGAAGGCAGTGGAAGGGCGACGTCAGGGTCAGGAGCGGGTCAGAGGACAGCAGAAAGGACAGGAAGAGGTTGGGCAGTATGGAGAGGGCAATGAGGAACCTTTGCTTCTTACGACCCAAAGCCAGAACCATCACCTCTCCGGTGGGCGGCAGGGAGGGCGCCAGGGGGAGGCTGGAGGGGGCAGGGGATGACGGCGTGGGAGAGGAAGGGAGGGAAGGAGGGGGAGGTGGGCATGGGGATGGGGAGGCCAGTGGGGAAGAGGGTGATGTCATCGTTTTAAGTATTTTGTGTTAATGCGTTGTATGGTCCAGCATTACGCTCTCATCCGTCTGCTGATGAAACCGCCGGTGAAGAGAGAAAGTAAAGGGAGAATGAGAGAGAGAGAGAAAGATGGACGTCTGTCTGTGTCTCTCCCTCTCTCTCTTCCTCCACTCGCCCTCTGAGAATATGAGAGAAAACCACCTGCCAAAGAAAAGTTACAGTGACATGAAATCATATTACTACTGTATTTTGAGTATTTGAGTAAATCTTTTAAATAAATATTTCAACATTAGCAACGATAGATAGAACGACAGACAGACAGACAGAGACAGATAGATAGAACGACAGACAGACAGACAGAAAGAACGATAGACAGACAGACAGGCAGACAGACAGACAGATAGATAGACAGATAGATAGACAGATAGATAGAGACAGATAGATAGATAGATAGAGACAGACAGACAGAGAGACAGACAGATAGATAGAACGACAGACAGACAGACAGACAGATAGAACGATAGACAGACAGACAGATAGATAGAGACAGACAGACAGAGAGACAGACAGATAGATAGAACGACAGACAGACAGACAGACAGAATGATAGACAGACAGACAGGCAGACAGACAGATAGACAGACAGATAGATAGGCAGACAAACAGATCGACAGACAGACAGATAGATTGAATGAACAACGGATGGTCAGACGAGCAGACAGACAGATAGACAGAATGACTGACAGACAGACAGACAGACAGACAGACAGATAGATAGATAGAATGACTGACAGACAGACAGATAGATAGATAGATAGATAGATAGAATGACTGACAGACAGACAGATAGATAGATAGATAGACAGGCAGACAAACAGATCCACAGACAGACAGACAGATAGATAGAACAACAGACAGACAGATAGATTGAATGAACAACAGACAGACAGACAGACAGACAGATAGATAGAACAACAGACAGACAGATAGAGACAGACAGACAGATAGATAGATAGATAGATAGATAGATAGATAGACAGGCAGATAGACAGATAGCTAGATAGACAGACTGACAGAACAACGGACGGACAGACGAGCAGACAGACAGACAGATAGATAGAAAGAATGAACAACAGACAGACAGACAGACAGACAGACTTTTTGCCGGTAAACCGCATTCTAACAACATATTTGTGTTACAGTTTGTAATTGTAATTTACATTTCTGACTGTGAAGTTTCCAGATGAATGATTGACATGAGTGAACATATGGGTGAAAAGAAAGAATATAAAAATGAAACATTAAACACACGAAAGAGTAAAATGAAAGACTGGATACATAAAAGAGTGACTAGATGAAAGAAAAGGTGAACACATGAAAGAACAGAATGAAAGAGAGCTTTAGGAATGTCAATGTTACATAAGCGGAATTATGGACAGAAGAACTGCAATAATCAAACTGCGAAAAAACACAAAACAAAACAAAGAAGTACAAACAGAAGCAGAATGATAATGAACGTTATTCATCAGTCCGCATATGTACAATTCCTTTATTTATTTAAAGAACAACATATATTTAAGATGTATCTCACCGGCTGCTGCTGATCTCCAGACTGAGATCAATGTGAGACCAAAATGAGATCAGATGGTTTTACAGCAAAACTGATGGTTGTGGTGGTCCAGTCTGATGTGGATCAGAGAGGTTTTGGACTCGTTTGGCCCTGTCCAGAATAATAAATCGCTCTCCACTGACACAAACGCTTCATGCTTTAATTCTGCTGTTTTGACGCGTTCAGCTCGCCAGACATCACACCAAACACACGCGTTACATGAATGTAAACGAAACGTCGATGCAGCAGCGACCAATGGACCAAACCAGTTCCTCTGTCGAGAAAAGCAGAGAGGCGGAAAAACTGGCACGACTGGCAGCGACAGAGGGAAACATCGGGAGCATTCGGACGACATCGGGAACATTCGGCGACATCGGGAACATTCGGCGACATCGGGAGCATTCAGGCGACATCGGGAGCATTCGGGCAACATCGGGGACATTCGGGCGACATCGGGAGCATTCGGGCGACATCGGAAACTTTCGCTGAAGACGCAGCTGCAGTACACAACTACAGTCACTCGAGGTCGCCGTCAGAGCAAAATCGACTAAATGAAGTTTAAAACAATGTAACAGATGCAAAAATAAGTCTATTTTGTTTTGAAGTCTATTTCTGCTATATCAGGTCTGAATCATTACAGCCTCTCTTTCTTATGGATGTTCACATGGTGAACTGCTGTATTAAAAATGGTTTGATTAAACTGTTCATTTACACCCTAATCAGTGTATCAAAGTGTAAAAACGGCACTGAGAATAATTGAAATATATCAAAACTAAAAAATGACTGTAATGAGAATGCTCTCCACCAGTCTTTCACATTGCTGTTGGGTGACTTTATGCCACTCCTGGCGCAAAAATTCAAGCATCTCGGATTTGTTTGATGGCTTGTGGCCATCCATCTTCCTCTTGATCACGTTCCAGAGGTTTTCAATGGGGTTCAGGTCTGGAGATTGGGTTGGCCATGATGGGGTCTTGATCCGGTGGTCCTCCATCCACACCTTGATTGACCTGGCTGTGTGGCATGGAGCATTGTCCTGCTGGAAAACTAATCCTCAGAGTTGGGGAACATTGTCAGAGCTGAAGGAAGCAAGTTTTCTTCCAGGATAATCTTGCACATGGCTTGATTCTTACATCCTTCACAAAGATGAATCTGCCCAATTCCAGCCTTGCTGAAACACCCCCAGATCATCACCGATCTCTCACAGACTCTGAGGATTGGTTTTTCCAGCAGGACAATGCTCCATGCCACACAGCCAGGTCAATCAAGGTGTGGATGGAGGACCACCGGATCAAGACCCCATCATGGCCAACCCAATCTCCAGACCTAATAGATAAATTCAATGCACACAGACTGAAGTAGTTTAAGTCTTTGGTTCTTTTAATTGTGATGATTTTGGCTCACATTTAACAAAAACCCACCAATTCACTATCTCAAAAAATTAGAATACATCATAAGACCAATAAAAAAACATTTTTTTAGTGAATTGTTGGCCTTCTGGAAAGTATGTTCATTTACTGTATATGTACTCAATACTTGGTAGGGGCTCCTTTTGCTTTAATTACTGCCTCAATTCGGCGTGGCATGGAGGTGATCAGTTTGTGGCACTGCTGAGGTGGTATGGAAGCCCAGGTTTCTTTGACAGTGGCCTTCAGCTCATCTGCACTTTTTGGTCTCTTGTTTCTCATTTTCCTCTTGACAATACCCCATAGATTCTCTATGGGGTTCAGGTCTGGTGAGTTTGCTGGCCAGTCAAGCACACCAACACCATGGTCATTTAACCAACTTTTGGTGCTTTTGGCAGTGTGGGCAGGTGCCAAATCCTGCTGGAAAATGAAATCAGCATCTTTAAAAAGCTGGTCAGCAGAAGGAAGCATGAAGTGCTCCAAAATTTCTTGGTAAACGCGTGCAGTGACTTTGGTTTTCAAAAACACAATGGACCAACACCAGCAGATGACATTGCACCCCAAATCATCACAGACTGTGGAAACTTAACACTGGACTTCAAGCAACTTGGGCTATGAGCTTCTCCACCCTTCCTCCAGACTCTAGGACCTTGGTTTCCAAATGAAATACAAAACTTGCTCTCATCTGAAAAGAGGACTTTGGACCACTGGGCAACAGTCCAGTTCTTCTTCTCCTTAGCCCAGGTAAGACGCCTCTGACGTTGTCTGTGGTTCAGGAGTGGCTTAACAAGAGGAATACGACAACTGTAGCCAAATTCCTTGACACGTCTGTGTGTGGTGGCTCTTGATGCCTTGACCCCAGCCTCAGTCCATTCCTTGTGAAGTTCACCCAAATTCTTGAATCGATTTTGCTTGACAATCCTCATAAGGCTGCGGTTCTCTCGGTTGGTTGTGCATTTTTTTCTTCCACACTTTTTCCTTCCACTCAACTTTCTGTTAACATGCTTGGATACAGCACTCTGTGAACAGCCAGCTTCTTTGGCAATGAATGTTTGTGGCTTACCCTCCTTGTGAAGGGTGTCAATGATTGTCTTCTGGACAACTGTCAGATCAGCAGTCTTCCCCATGATTGTGTAGCCTAGTGAACCAAACTGAGAGACCATTTTGAAGGCTCAGGAACCCTTTGCAGGTGTTTTGAGTTGATTAGCTGATTGGCATGTCACCATATTCTAATTTTTTGAGATAGTGAATTGGTGGGTTTTTGTTAAATGTGAGCCAAAATCATCACAGTTAAAAGAACCAAAGACTTAAACTACTTCAGTCTGTGTGCATTGAATTTATTTAATACACGAGTTTCACAATTTGAGTTGAATTACTGAAATAAATGAACTTTTCCACGACATTCTAATTTATTGAGATGCCCCTGTATGAGTTAACTTGATTTTAGTGTGATAAAATCACTAACCTTTTCCATATAAAGTTATAGCAGGGTTATAGCCAATTTTACAATTTGGTTGCCATGACAATAACCCTAAAACTCTAAATCATCTGTAAAAGCGATGATTTAAACAACTTCACAGCTCAAATAATACGAGTTTTAACAGAATAATTAATGTAAGTGCTTTTATAAAATTATAAGCGTCACATTTCTGCCTTTAAACCCTCCAAAAATTGGCCCCATTGACTTCCATTGTAAGTGTCTCACTGTAACACAGATTTGTGCTTTTTTAAAGAAAATGAGGGATGAGTCGAAATAATTTTTGTGTTTTATGCCACAAATGCTGTCGATTGAGCTTAACTTGCACTGAACCCGGAATATTCCTTTAATTGTCACTAAAATAATGTCACAATGCAAAAGGTCTAAATTGTCCTAAAAAGGCTTTGTTTTCTTTGTGCAAAATACAAACACATTTATTATTATTATTATTATTCAGGAGTAAAATATGTCCCAGATTTTTTTTTTGTCTATGTTAAACTACCTCTTTATCTATTATGTTCAAGATCTTGGCCATTTCTGGATCAAGCCAATTTTCTAGAAATGTGCGTCTTCTTTAATCTCTAATTTTTATACTAACCAAAAAAGTACCAAAACGTACCACTGTAATACCATGTTTAGTCTGGACACGTGCATGATAGTACCATCAAATCATCTTTTCACTAAAAATGTTATGCTGATAGCCTAATATAATCTGTAATAAAAAAATAGTATCTATAAGTACTTATAGAGAACGTTGGCTGATGGTTAATTATATATATATATATATATATATATAAAACCAAAAACTAACGTTCCCACAACATTCTGGGAACCAAAAATTGTTAGCTGGGATTAAATTAGACAAATGTAAAATACAAGCATTTTCAACAGTCATTTGGGCCCCATTGTATATAATGCAAATAATAATAATAATAATTATTACTGTTACTATCATGTTTTGGATCAATTCAATCAGATGTTGGGAGTTTGTCTTAGTGCCTGTTCTCTTGCACTGTGTTGAGTAACAGACTCTCAGTTGACACATACTCTTTCCTCACACTGTGGCGAGATTTCAGGCCTGGGACCGCAGATTGCTCCACAACCATACGGTATAAAGTTACAACACACAATCATTTGAGCATCTTTTGTTTGTGAATTAATTAATGTCAAGGCTCCCTTATTTACAGACTGCTTTAGTGGACAACAGCCATGATGGCCACTGCATTCATCTGTATTTCTCTTGTTCCTTGTTCAGTCAGGCGTGTTATCAGCATCAGTCATCTGCTGTTACATGTAGCCATTGCTAGATAGATGAGTGCCAAGCCAACACACGAGATAAACCCTGCAAAATCACCCACTTCCCGCTCTATCAGTGTCCTCTGCCTGCAGTGGAAGCCACAGGAAGACTTGAACGCCCCCGTTCAGTGATGCTATCACCAGCACGCTGTCCCGCATGGTGTTGAAATCTCATCTGTCCCATTGAAGCTGGGCCTGAGCTCCTCTAACTCAAATAACCATGTCATTGTGTCCGTTTGAAAGGAGGAAAGATGACTTTCTGTTATTGTGTTGGCCAATATATCGCAATCTCCAATCAATGCAGATTTCAGTGGACCAAAATCATTTTACAAATAACCAAAATAACCACTTTGATGATCATAAAAAAGCAGTTTATCTGAGTATGAAATAATGGTTGGACACCATCTTAAAATTCAGGTGGGAAATCTGTGTTCCAGTGAGACATTTACAATGGGGACAGTTTTTAAAGGCAGAAATGTGAAGCTTATAATTTTATAAAAACACTTACATTAATTCTTCTGTTAAAACTCATGTATTATTTGAGCTGTTAAGTTCCTTAAATTGTTGTTTAAATGAAAGTTATGCCACAAATGCTGTCGATTGAGCTGAACTTGTGCTGAACCCAGAATATTGAATCCTTTAAGAAAAGAGTCAACTATATAATGATGGTAGATTTTAAATGAAAGGTAAAACTGATCAAGTAAAAAAGGGATTCTTCTAAAATCAGTGCCAATAAACAGCAGGTTGTTATTGTGACAACTCGCCCCCATATAGTATGACAACATGCATCTTTTTGTTTTTCTTTTTTTTTTTGTGGGCAATACCATTAGAAATTTTTAGACTGCAAAAAGTAATTTTCTTACTGAGTATGTTTGTCTTATTTTCTGGTAAAAATATCGGTAACACTTTCTATGAAGCCCATATTTATAAAGCATTGTAAAGGCATTATACATGCATTAGTAATATCTCATAATAGGTTAATATGTTATAGCTTCTTATAAACAACTATAATACATTATAATAATTACCTAGTTATATCTTAGAGAATAATGCATTATAATGCTTACCTACTCATAGTTATACCTTAGAGTGCAATGCATTATAATGCTTACCTACTCATAGTTATACCTTAGAGTGTAATGCATTATAATGCTTACCTACTCATAGTTATACCTTAGAGTGTAATGCATTATAATGCTTACCTACTCATAGTTATACCTTAGAGTGCAATGCATTATAATGCTTACCTACTCATAGTTATATCTTAGAGTATAATGCATTATAATGCTTACCTACTCATAGTTATACCTTAGAGTGTAATGCATTATAATGCTTACCTACTCATAGTTATACCTTAGAGTGTAATGCATTATAATGCTTACCTACTCATAGTTATACCTTAGAGTGTAATGCATTATAATGCTTACCTACTCATAGTTATACCTTAGAGTGTAATGCATTATAATGCTTACCTACTCATAGTTATACCTTAGAGTGTAATGCATTATAATGCTTACCTACTCCTAGTTATACCTTAGAGTGTAATGCATTATAATGCTTACCTACTCATAGTTATACCTTAGAGTGTAATGCATTATAATGCTTACCTACTCATAGTTATACCTTAGAGTGTAATGCATTATAATGCTTACCTACTCCTAGTTATACCTTAGAGTGTAATGCATTATAATGCTTACCTACTCATAGTTATACCTTAGAGTATAATGCATTATAATGCTTACCTACTCATAGTTATCATAGTTATACCTTAGAGTATAATGCATTATAATGCTTACCTACTCATAGTTATATCTTAGAGTATAATGCATTATAATGCTTACCTACTCATAGTTATACCTTAGAGTATAATGCATTATAATGCTTACCTGCTCATAGTTATACCTTAGAGTATAATGCATTATAATGCTTACCTACTCATAGTTATATCTTAGAGTATAATGCATTATAATGCTTACCTACTCATAGTTATACCTTAGAGTATAATGCATTATAATGCTTACCTACTCATAGTTATACCTTAGAGTATAATGCATTATAATGTTTACCTACTCATAGTTATCTTAGAATATAATGCATTATAACACAAGCAACATCCAGTTTTATGCAGAAGTTATAATGTATTATATACAGTATAGTTGTAATATATGTAATAGGTATGCTTTAAGTGACAAAAGCAATGTCTTCTTATAAACATCCATAAGATATCTTTAAGTGGTTATAAGACATTACAAGTCATGCTAGGATTTCTATACATTACACATGCACAAAATACAAACTAACACACATTCAATGTCATTTTTTGAGATATTACAGGGGAAAAAATCAAGGTTAAAATATATCAGAAACTCTAAACATGTATGTTGATTACACATGTAGCCAATCTTCTTGGGTGTAAACACACCTAAGAATAAAAATAAATAAATAAACTGATTCTATACTGGACTCTATTCAATAAACTTTAATGTTTGTGCATCTTATTTGGAGACTGTAAAAACTTCTGTTATATAAGTTTGACTTGTATTGTATGTTATAAGTTTATGTTATGGCTGTTCATAAGAAGATATTGCTTTTGTAACTTTATTTAAAACAGGCAAAGAGCACTTATAATATGATCACGTCATAAAGTCTTTTGACTGTTTACACTATACAGCACTTATACAATTAATTTATTAACTTCTGCTGCGTTACAATTGGATGTTGCTTGTGTTATAATGCATTATACTCTAAAATATAACTATGAATAGGGGAAGTCTTATAATGTATTCTAACTGTAGTTTTAATTATGAGAAGTTATAACTTATTATAAGGTGTTTTATGAGACATTATGAATGCATTATAAATATGGGCTTCATAGAAAGTGCTACCAAAATATGTAAATTGATCCTTAAAACAAGACAAATATTACTTGAGAAGCAAAATGACATAAGAGTTTGAAATTTTAAGACTTGTGTGCACACCTTCAAAAATAAACCTGCCTTAAGAAGTTTTTTTTCTTTTAAAAAGTAGTCTATATTATACAGTATATTATATATAATACTTATAAAAGTATTAAATATTAGACATATATAAAGTATGACAACTAGCCCCGGTCCCCCATATTGAAAAAGCACCAGGAAAAGGCTTATGCTATTTACAAGGTTTAAAGATTTATTTAAAGTGAAACAGAAAACTCACATTTCTAAGCACTTTTATCTACAATGCTTTAACTATTAACTTTAGCATAACTACAATGCTTAAAGATTTTTATTTATTTATTTTTCATCTGAATGGCTTCTTAATCTGCTGTAATGTCTATGTTCACTGTGACCCCCCCCAAAAAAATCCAAAATAGAAGATTCCTTGCTTTTTTTTTTTTTTTTGCAACTGGAATGTGTTTAATGACTCAAATATGCTCACAATGGATTCATTCCCACACATTGGGTATTTATATGTAAGCTCTGCAAATTATCCCAGGAGCCCAGAAATCCACTCAAAAAAGCAGATCAAATCATCATCGACAAAAATCACAAAATTGACGAGAAGCCGCAAATAATTTTATCATGATCTAAATTAAAAAAACCTCCAGTCTCCAAAGGCATTCAGCAGTTGTCTTTCCCTGCGATGTCCTGCTCTTTGACCTGTAGGTGGCGCTGTGGCAGATAGTGTCTGAGCGCGTCCACATCGTGTGACAGACGCTGTATGTGCAGCTGCAGTCGGTGATTCTCGTCCTGCAGCTGCAGCACTCTCTGCTGGGTGAGCTGCACACAACGGCGGGCTTTATCGCGACTCTTTCGCACGGCGATGTTGTTGCGCTCTCTGCGCAGGCGGTATTCGATGCTGTCTTTACTCAGGCTTCTCTTCTGACCGGGCAGCCGGAGGGTGGACGCCGGAGGGGGCAGAAGAAACTGTGAATAATCCTTCGGTTCCCGAGAATAATAAAGAACAAATTAAATGAACAGAAAATGTACAGTGATGTGCAATCTGGGCCTCCTGACTGTATATTGCTCTGGGCCCCTTTCCTATAAAAAAAAAATACTGTTTAGAATTTGTTGTGGGGCCCCCTGAACGTTTGGGCCCCTAGAATCGTTACCACCTTTCACCCCACTAGCTACGGCCCTGTGTGCAATAAATACAGGCCATGTGAGCTGCCTTGCTGTCTACAGCCTACCATGCTGACTCAAATGGAATGCCTTAAAATGCTGCCTACATAGGCAGCTCACTAGGTTTTAAGAGAGCTGTAATGTGTCAGATATTTACTAGGGTGAATCTCACATTAAGTAGACAGTTTCTGTTACCTGCTGATTCTGTTGTGATGCTCTCTCTGTGTTTGAGGAAGTGAGACAGGTAGAATAGGGCGGGTAGGTGAAACCCATCATTTGTTCCATGCTTCGGGTGTCTTGTGTCTTGGGAAACCCTTGAGGGCCCGTGGACTGGCTATACAGACCACCGTCCATCTGTGGCATTTGATTGAGTGTCAGACCGCTGGAGTCGGAGTTCACAGGCAGGGTGCCGTCCGGAGAGAGGGAGGTCGGATTTTGGGGTGTAAACATACAGATGGAGGAAGGTGGATTGTTGGACATCTGTGGGAAAAGAGAGATTCGGGTGTAACACACCATGAGATGTTGTGTCCACGTGCCAGAAATGATGCTCTCCAAATAGCTTTAAAAAAATATAGTTCACAAATGTAATCTTTGACAAGGTCTGCTTAAGAACAAATGAAAAGTTTGTTGTGTACTTACGGTTTATAAACGCTGCTCCGTCAACTCTGTTGAACGCTCTTTTCTCATGCACAAACTGTCTGTGTCCTTCCAGAACATCCGTTATACAGGTAGTTCAGCAATCATGACACCATCATTTCCTCTGTCACAACCTCTCTCTCCCCTCCTTCCCCCTCTAATTATTTTAATCTTGCATCATATATTGACTTCTTTTTTTTTCTCATTTTCCCTTTGTTGTTCAAGTATTATTGTGGAAGCACTTTCTACATTCTTTAAAAACTGCAGTATCTTTATAGTCCAAATTCATGCTAACCAAACACAAACATTTCTCTATGATAAAGTGTAGAGGGATTTGGAAGGATTTGTTAGGATTATTTCATTGTTTAAAAAAACAAAACAAAACTCCTGTATGTTTAAAACATGCAAATACGCCAGTAGACAAATAATGAATATATATGATAATTATTATTTATGCCAAACGTATAATTTTATTATAATCAAGAAAATACTCTCATTTGTAAGTTAAGGCAAAAAGATGTTTTAGACGCTGCACAGCAGGTGATACTTTTTGTGACACTCTTGTGCCATTTAAACTTATCTTTCAAACTTAACATGTTATTGACAGGTTTCATGAGATTGTTGTGATATAACAGAGTCAGTAACATTGTAGTGAACATGCAAATGTGCACATACAAAGATCAGAAAAATGTGTAGCCCTTGATACATGTTGTGTGATCAATGAAGGCCGATACCGAAAGGCCTGTGACCGATAAATTGGCAGATTTTTTTTTATCTTAGTCTTTCCATACTCTGACAGGTATAGACATAGACGCAACAAGGGTCAAAAATAAATAAAATCCCACATGCAGTTTATTGATCAACTAAAATTCCAATAATAACTTTGAAGATTGGTGCATAAAGAGGGACTTTTAACTTCAAACAAGCCCAAAATACACATTACAGCACCTTATATTTAAGAATTTACCCAAATTTAGCCTTTAATAGCCTATATATTCACTAGATGAAGGGTTTTGTAAATATATATGTCACCAGATGAGGTTTAATGAGGAATAAGGTTTATTACTCTTCAGAAGATATGAAGTTAGAGACACATACAGTGCAGTCACCTCTCTGAACACTTGTTTATCTAATCAAAATAATGAAATATGCATTAGAGTGAAGATAAAAATATGGATGAATATAGTCAAGGATGACATATTTAGATACAGCAAATTCCCACATAATTATATTTATTTTACAAAAATCTGTCGGCAACTATCGGCACAGACTGTATATCTAATATCAATAACTATCATTTCCTTTTACTCCTGCTGTCACTTTTAAATTATGTGGTCAATTATGACAGAGAGCATGAATATGGTTTGTACATTCAATAAATCTGAGCTATGCAAAAATGCATCAGTTATGTTATTTTAGGTGTTCTGATCTTATGTGGTTTAATTGTGTTTCTATACCAGGAGGAATGATAATCAAACTGCACATAAAACTGGAACAGAGGAGAATTTCTGGGTGAACCTGTCAGGAACATGTCCAGGTCATATTTCACTCCCAAATCTAGAGCTACAAAATTATATTTTGCATGAAGAAAATTGTCTTT
Source organism: Myxocyprinus asiaticus (assembly GCF_019703515.2). Classification (NCBI taxonomy): domain Eukaryota; kingdom Metazoa; phylum Chordata; class Actinopteri; order Cypriniformes; family Catostomidae; genus Myxocyprinus; species Myxocyprinus asiaticus. The sequence continues at coordinate 34,941,583 of NC_059387.1, forward strand.
TTTTAAATTTTATTTTTAGGATTTTTTACTTTGTGACTATTGTCATGACCATTTCTCATCCGTGCAATGTGGGAAAAATATTGAAATGAAACAATTTAAAGTATACATCATGATAGTATTTTTAATTCAAAAATTAAAACATTATTGTGTCTGGACAGGAAGATTTTCATGTTTGTGTTTGTGTTAGTGCAATGGTAAGGAGATGTCTATTTTGCATTACATGTGCATAATTGTCATGAAAATAATGTCAATGCAAAAAATCTTAACCACCATAAAATAGGCTTTATTTAATTTTTTCCCCCTTTTCTCCCAATTTGGAATGCACAATTCCCACTACTTAGTAGGTCCTCATGGTGGTGCGGTTACTCACCTCAATCCGGGTGGTGGAGGACGAGTCTCAGTTGCCTCCGCTTCTGAGACCATCAATCCGCGCATCTTATCACGTGACTCGTTGTGCATGACACCGCGGAGACTCACAGCATGTGGAGGCTCATGCTACTCTCCATGACCCACGCACAACTTACCACACGCACCATTGAGAGCGAGAACCACTAATCACGACCACGAGGAGCCTCCCTAGCAACCGTTGCTTAGGAGACCTGGCTGGAGTCACTCAGCACACCCTGGATTCGAACTCGTGACTCCAGGGGTGATAGTCAGCGTCAATACTCGCTGAGCTACCCAAGCCCCGACTTCACATATACTTTATGCGAAATAGAATTTCTTATTTTCTTTCAACATGTGAATGCGGGATAGTAACAAGGAACAAATGCTTGTCGGATGTAAAAAAAAAAAAAAAGGAATGCATTCAAACTCGTTTATTATTGGTTCATTTATTTAGCTGTTACTTACCCAAAATATACTGCATATAATTACAATCAATCAACACAGGAAGCATAAATACAGGGTGGACATGGACACTTTCCAACCTTCCCAAGAGCTTTTCTCTTCCGACTCAGATTAAATGGGCCGTTTATCTAGTTTCTGATGGTTTTGTATCATTATAATAATCTTTTTTTTTTTTTTGTAAGACCAAATATATACATGAATATATTTTGCTAGAACACTATGAAAATCTTCTTATGATTGACGTGTGCTGAACAGAGCTTTTGTTTTGCTTAAATTAAAAACATGAGTTTTGCCATCCATATTTCATAGCTATTATCATTTATTTGAGTGTGTTTTTCCTCTAACAGGAAGGAAAGATAACGGTCAGCAGCAAATAAAGGGACAGTTCACCCAGAAATGAAAATTCTGTCATCATTTACTCACCCTCATGTCGTTCCAAACCAGTTGAACTTTTTGAAGAACCTTCATGCAGCTCTTTTCCACATAGTGATTTCTGAAGCCATACGATAGCTTACTGTGAGGAACAGATCCAAATTATGCCCAATTTGCATTTTTGGGTGAACTATCGCTTTAATGAAACCTTGGTCTCTATATTATGACTGTTCTTACTCCACACACTTTTGTCATCATATTTTACATGAAAAAGCACCTTTTGAAAATCCCGTACATTTTCTTAAAAAACAAAAAATGTAAATATAACCTCCTGATCTCCAACTCGTATTGACTACAAAATAATTACAATATATGTACAAAACAGATGCACTGATGAGAGCACATTACGCCAGTGAGAAATGCATCATGGGAAACGGTGTTCTTGAAGCACGTCGAAGAGTTCAATCAGACGTTTAGTCATCTAAAACGCTTATAAACGGATGTTAGTGGCAGCAGCCGGATTGTTTCAATCCAGTTCCAGATGCAATCCTCTGCTTTCACTTGCTGCAAGAAGCATTTTAACGTGGCTGGCAACAAACACGTCACTGGAATGTTAAATGTGAAGAGGAGGAGAGGAGGAGAGGGTGGTAAACAAAAAAGCAAATGTCTGATACATCCAGTATGGCATTCACCAAGAGAGAATTCAAGCCAAGGGAAATTAAAAAAAACATACAGGTGGCATTTTCTATACACAAACACACTCAAACTTCAAAAAAAGACTTTCCCGACAATTTGACTTTATGTTTCATGTCTTTTAGCCCTTCATGAGTGTTTCCTTCCCGTTTAAACCCAGATAAACATGTGTGACCCGAACGGCCCGTACGAGAATGATCAGGAAGTGCAGGTGAGCGTGTGCTTTGATTGTGAAGTGTTCAGAATGAATCTGCCGGAGAGGAGTTTCCATGGTGACATAACAGCGTGATGGATCTCACGTGGATTTCTGCCGGTAGTGAAGTGTCAGGTCGCCGCCGCTCTTCCAGATGAAGTGTTTCACCGTTCGCAGGTCCATGTTGGGATCCAGAACCTTACGAAAGAAACGCAAAATAACGTCAGATTCATTTTCATAAATACTGCATGATGCGAGAATTACAGCCAATCAGAACATAATTGATGTTTTTTTTTTTTTTTTACGTGGTGGCGGAGGATGAATCTCAGTTGCCTCCACGTCTGAGACTATCAATCCACGCATCTTATCACGTGGCTTGTTGAGCGCATTACAGCGGAGAAGTAGCGCGTGTGGAGTCTTCACAGCATCCACCGTGGCATCTACGCACAACTCACCACGTGCCCCACTGAGAGTGAGAACAACATTATAGCGACCACGAGGAGGTTACCCCATGTGACTCTACCCTCCCTAGCAACTGGGCCAATCTGGTTGCTAGGAGACCTGGCTGGAGTCACTCAGCACACCCTGGATTCGAACTCATGACTCCAGGGGTGGTAGTCAGCGTCAATACTCGCTGAGCTACCCAGGCCCCCATATATGATGTTTAATACCAGTACTTTGGTACCAAGACAATAAAGTGAAAAAAGTCAGATAGCAGTCTTTCTAAAAGTAACAGTATTACAGACTCATTTCTGTACCCGAGTGCTGCCACCACGGTCTGAACAGGCTGTACATTGAACGATAGTGAAAAATATTGGTGCGCATGTACTTTATGAACATGTGACTATTATTAGTACTGATACTGTTTATTTAATTTAATTTTTCATACCCTTTTTCTCCCAATTTGGAATGCCCAATTCCCACTATTTAGTAGGTCCTCATGGTGGCACGGTTACTCACCTCAATCCGGGAGAACAAGTCTCAGTTGCCTCCGCTTCTGAGACCGTCAATCCGTGCATCTTATCACGTGACTCGTTGTGCATGACACCGCGGAGACTCACAGCATGTGGAGACTCATGCTACTCTCTGTGATCCACACACAACTTACCACACACCCCATTGAGAGCGAGAACCACTAATCACGACCGCGAGGAGGTTACCCCAGGTGACTCTACCCTCCCTAGCAACCAGGCCAATTTGGTTGCTTAGGAGACCTGGCTGGAGTCACTCAGCACACCCTGGATTCGAACTCACGACTCCAGGAGTGATAGTCAGTATCTTTACTCGCTGAGCTACCCAGGCCCCTAGTACTGAAACTATTGAAAATATTTTTAAATGTAACTTGTATTGGCATTGAAACTGTTACTGAGAATTGTGAAATTTAACTTGTATTCAGGGTATCTGCAGGTTTACTTTTCAATGGCATTTTAAAAATAATATAAATACCATTTAAGCAACAAAACATTTATGTAATTTTAGTCATTATCTAGTGAGGTTAATATGTTTAACTGAACTGTATAAAAAGATGATTAGTGCTGTTGGGGTAAAAAAAAATCCTGATTTTTTTCTTCAACATGAACATCGATTTATTTTTTATTTTTTATAATACTTGTTATTTGCATATGGCATAAAAGGGTTGTTTTTACCCCCCAAAAGAATCATAATTTGGACCAAACAGCAATTGACGCAAGGTCAAATAATTGACTTAAAATAATCACACTTCCTCACTAAACAAGTTCATGGACGAAATATATTTAATTGCATTTATTTATATGCAATAATACTTTAAAGGTGCATTCAGAAACTCTTTGCTCATGTCATCTTGGACTTACAGTGACACCGAGTGGTGTGGATGCAGCATCATCATCAAGTAGAGATTCACTATTCACAATCAGCCGTGATTAATTTAATCCAAGAGTGAAAGTGTCCAATAACAGGACGGTTACTGAGATTAAGCGAGTGATATTCATGAGGGCGCCCCTTCCCCATGTAGAATAAAACATCTTTTATAAGGTTACTGGTCCTCATCTCATGTGAGTGCTCATGATTTTATACATATGCTTCAAAATTACAATTCATTTCTTTAGGAGTCAAACTTTTTAATGGTGAAAAAAATACTGAGTGCACCTTTAAAGGAATATTCCGGGTTCAATACAAGTTAAGCGCAATCGACAGCATTTGTGACGTTATGTTAACACAAAACTTAATTTTGACTTATCCCTCCGACTCAAGGTTACAGTAACTACGTTTCCATCCAAGGGGTTTTTTTTGTAACAAAGGTGTAGCGCATCAGAAAGTTTACGATAAAGCTGATGGAAACGCAAATTATCGCTAAAATTTCACAAGTGTCCACATAATACTTTTCCGTTTAACTCTAGCGCATAAACTCCATGTTGATACTTCAAATGTCACGAAAAACTGGTTTGGAAACACTTTTTGTCAAGAAAATTGGCAATTAACGCAAAAATGTAGTGTCACATGACAGAATGTACCCCAATCGTTAGCCTGTGTTAATCATGACGACAAGGTACACATCCTTGAAAGCCAATTTATTGTACGTGAAGCATTACTCGCACTGTTATGGATTGGTCTTAATGGCATATCTGCACAGATCCGATGCTGTAAACACATCTGCATCATGACAATTCTAGGAGTGCCAACACAAATATCTCGTATCATGCACCGGTCATCGTCAAGTACAAGGAGAACAAATGAATGGCCACTGTTTGTGATTAATATAATCGTGGTAGACATCCATTTATTTATTAAAGTTGCTTTTTCACGCCATTCAGAATAATAGACGGCAGTCACGGAATTAGCCCACAATACAAAAAACACATCATTTCTGTGCACAAAGATGTTTTAAATTAAAAATAAATACACAATACTAGGAGAAAAGCTCCAGCTTCAGCTGGAACACTAATATAGCCCAATTCTATCAAATTATTATTTATACTTTTGAAAAAATGCCAGCAAAACTCCCTGTATTAAATGAATTACCAAACGAAAAAAGCATTAAACAAATAAATTACTAAATGAAAAAAATTATATTGTTTGGCCTAAATAATTGCCTTTTCTTTACACAACCTTAAATTAGCCGTACCCTGTTCTGTAGATGAAAAAATCAGCTGAATGACATTCTCAGAATGTTCTAGACTTTTTTCAAGACTATAAACTAATCACTATTTGTCCAATGCCGAGTTCACTTTCAGAAAACCAGCTTTTGAACATTTTAAAACATTTAAATATTTTAAATCTAACCCTCTTTACCTCGGATCACATTTGCTGAGCTTCTTTAAGTTCACAATCAAGTTCAGTTGGTCGTTAAAAGTTGCTGGAGAAATATGCGGGACATAATGCAGTTGTGATGATGATGCTTTAGATTAGATGATTGTTCAAAACAGTCTATTGAATATCAGGAATGTATCATATGTAAACCCTGATATTACACCGCATCAATGTTTCTTTAATATCTGTTTACACACAGCATATACACATCGATGGATGCTCCTTATACTCAGACTGAAAGTTTCCTCCACTACTTGGTGCAGGTTGCCAGCTTGAACAGGGTCATGATGATTCGCTTTCGGGTCGGAACCGGTGGCAACTTGCGATAGGTGCAACATCAGGACCGATACTACAGTCCTATCAGAAGGGCAACTGCTCCATTTTGACTGCAATTCCTCGTCTTCTGATTGCATTTATTTGTGAAAGTAAAATGACAGTAAGCTGTTTAATTTCAATGAATTGTCTCAATACTCTCCACATTTTACCGAAACCTCAGGGGAAAAAAAAATTAGGGACATCTGTGAGGCGAAAGGTACACAATTAGCGATAAACACACATTTCTGTATGGAAACGGCTTAAAAAGATTTATTTTGCGAAAAACCAAAACTTATGCGACAAAGTGTTTTTTTTTAGGCATGACGTCATCACGCACACCATTCTTATCGATAAAAGGCCATTTGAATGGAAACAGGCAGAAGACGGCAAATTTCACCTAAAAATTGTTTTTACGCATTTTCACTTTGTCGATAACAAAATAGCGCGAAAAGTGGATGGAAACTAGTTTACTGAGACACTTACAATGGAAGTCAATGGGGCCAATGTTAGGAGGGTCTAAACAGAAATGTGAAGCTTATAATTTAATAAAAGCACTTACATTAATTGTTCTCTTGAAAAGTTGTTTAAATCACCTTTTTTTTTACGGTTGTTTTAGGGTTTACGGTGTTAGGTTGTCATGGCAACAAAGCTGTGAAATTGGCTATATCTTTCCACAGATGTGGTTAGTAAGTGATTTAATCACAGTAAAATCATGTTAGCACACATATTGTTTATGTCTTGTGTCTATACTTTTGAAACAGTGAGTATTTTAATGTTTACAGATTGACCCCATTGACTTCCATTGTAAGTGTCTCACTGGAACACACATTTAATGAAAAGGAGGGACGAGTCGAAATACATTTTTGTGGTAATCAACATTATGCCACAAATGCTGTCAACTGAGCTCAACTAACTATTCCTTTAATACATATAAATAGTAATATTTGATGAATAATTTTTGAATATGTGCATTTACAGGAACAGTCTGAACAAACCAATTCACGAAAACTTTCCAAAGCAACATTCGGAGAGCGAGAGAGCAGTTGAGGAAGAAACGATTCACCAGAATGTATCTGATGTTCCAACATTTGAGAAAAGAGGACGGATTAAGAGAGGGCATTTGATTACTCTCAGCTCGCTCAGTTGTAAACTACGTGCACAAACAATAAAAACAGCAAGTTAGTGTTTGGTGTACTATATCACTGTTGGACACTAAACACCATCTATAGCCATCTTTACAATGCAAAGGCATTACAAGGAATGACATGTTTTTAACACAGCACAGTGTCTTGCATGCTCAAATAATGCACATCTCAGCTGAGAAAAGACGAGTCTGATTGCCAATGACTGACGATATTACAAAATTGCATCACTGCATCTTTGACTAGACAGCAGCGTCTCGTCTTTTGTCAACAAATTTAAGACTCCCGCGAATGGCATTTAAGACCTTTTCTTTAAAAAACGGAACTTGTATTGCTATAGAAACTTATCGAGAATTGTGAAATGTAATTTGTACTGTATTATAGCAGAACTCTGTGATGAACGGCATCAGGTCAGCACCTGGTCTTGACAGAGCAGTTCGATCTTCTCCTCTGCTAGTACAGCCACATCCTCCTCTTCTTTCTGTTCGTTGGGCTTCTCTGCAGCCGAACTGCCCGTCTGCGACTCGCTGTCCAGGTTGATGATCTTTTCATAAACATGTTCCATCACCTTCCTCACCTGTAACATGTCGCTTGCCGACAACCGATCCCTACACACACACACACACATTCATTTTCATGTACACTGATATGAAAGAAATGCTTACACTAGACTGTCATTTACATAGTCATGACGTGAGTTGAAGTGTGAGCATGAGACTGATTCTATCACATCAGTCTCATGCTGCTAACACATGTAATAGTAGCATATTGTAAACATTCATTTGCAGTGCTGCACGGTTGCAAGGCTTACAACAACTGAAAGAGAGACACATACTTCTTTAATGTCTTCGCTCCGGAGGACGAGTGGGGCTGGAGGTAGAATGGGATTTTGTTGAATTTGGGCATGTTTTTCTGTAGAGACAAACAGTATGAAGTTGCTGTATGTAACAGTAATTAAGAGCATAAAACACAGTCTGCAGTCGTGACATCTCCTCAAGTTCAGAACATTATCAAGGGATTTTCTTAAACTCCAAACTGAAAAACCCAGCAAGCCTTTTGGACACTTACGTCGACTGTGATGTCGATGACCCACTGAGGGACGGTCTCATTCAGTAACATGGACTCAGTCTCTCCGCCGGAGTCTCGACACAACAACCTGCACAAACAAATACACGATGATGATGATGATGATGATATCACCCTGATTACTGAACAACAGCATCTACAGTGCCGTGACTAAACGGTTATACACACACCTGAATAACGTCCTTCCTCCCGCCTCACCGAAAATCACTGGAGTGTGTGGCGGCACCTGGAAATAACCGTTTCCTTTCTGTATCCGACTCTCATGTTCACCGTTTACTGAGAACACAATCAAAGAAATATGCCAATGTGATTACAAAGAAATGTTTCATTTCTTTTTAAGGAAAGTTTAAAGTAAACATTAAATCAAAATTGACTATATTTACTTTGTTTATAAATGTAAATGATTCATCAACACACGTTATACCACAAAAGAAAGTCAGTAATAATCTCTGAAATGGACAAACATCACATCATTTAAAAAGATGACCTTATGTTGGTCAATGCAGATTTGAATAAAACATAAAAAACTGACTAAAATGTTCATAATTAATGTCCTTATGCATAAAAGATCTGGGTATCATTGTTTTTGGTTATGTAAGAGTAGTTTAAGTAGTTCAGCGTTCACGATTATTACCACTGGCATGATTGAGTTCGGTATCCTCGTCCATGGGGTTAATGTGTGTGCGCGGCCAGAACTCCAACAGAGCCTGAAGTAGCAGCCCACCCAGATTTACTGCAACATAATACAAAATATAATACAATCATTCATCTTTATGGTATATAAACAGATGTCTCTGTGGGGTTTAATGAATGATGAGTTGCTCTCACGTTTAGGATCTGATCCATCAGGACTGGTGAATCCAGCATCCTTAGCAGAAACCCAAGCAGCAAAACAATCACTCTCGTCCAATGTGATGGTCAACATCTGTCAATCAAAACCTAAACTGTCAATCAAAGCTCACATTGTCAATCAAAGCCCAAAGCTGAGCTCAAACTGTCAAAAACCAGAACTGTCAATCAAAGAATAAAATTGGCAAAGACCAAAACTATCGTTAGCCTAAAAATTCAAAACTGTCATTTAAAAGCCACAACTGTCAAAGACCAAAACTATCAATCAAAACCCAAAGCTGTCAATTAAAGCTCAAACTGTCAATCAAAATCTAAAACTATCAACTAAAGCGCAAACTTTCAATCAAAACCCAAAATTGTCAATCAAACCTAAAACTGTCAATCAAAACCCAAAATTGTCAATCAAAGCTCAAACTATCAATCAAAACCCAAAACTGTCAATCAAAGCTCAAACTGTCAATCAAAACCCAAAACGGTCAATAAAAGCTCAAACTGTCAATCAGAACCCAAAACTGTCAATCAAAGCTCAAACTATCAATCAAAACCCAAAACTGTCAATCAAAACCAAAAATTGTCAATCAAAGCTCAAACTGTCAATCAAAACCCAAAACGGTCAATAAAAGCTCAAGCTGTCAATCAAAACCCAAAACTGTCAATCAAAGCTCAAACTGTCAATCAAAACCCAAAACGGTCAATAAAAGCTCAAACTGTCAATCAAAATCCAAAACGGTCAATAAAAGCTCAAACTGTCAATCAAAATCCAAAACTGTCAATCAAAGCTCAAACTATCAATCAAAACCCAAAACTGTCAATCGAAACCCAAAATTGTCAATCAAAGCTCAAACTGTCAATCGAAACCCAAAACTGTCAATCAAAGCTCAAACTGTCAATCAAAACCCAAAACTGTCAATCAAAACCCAGAATTGTCAATCAAAGCTCAAACTGTCAATCAAAACCCAAAACGGTCAATAAAAGCTCAAACTGTCAATCAAAACCCAAAACGGTCAATAAAAGCTCAAACTGTCAATCAAAACCCAAAACTGTCAATCAAAGCTCAAACTATCAATCAAAACCCAAAACTGTCAATCAAAACCCAAAATTGTCAATAAAAGCTCAAACTGTCAATCAAAACCCAAAATTGTCAATCAAAGCTCAAACTATCAATCAAAACCCAAAACTATCAATCAAATCCCAAAACTGTCAATCAAAAGCCAAAACTGTCAATCAAAGCCCAAAAATGTCAAAGCTCAAACTGTCAAAGCATAAAATTGCCAATTAAAGCTCAAACTGTCAAAATCCAAAACTGTTTAATAAAAAAAAAAATAAAAAAAACTAACAAAACTCAAACTGTCAAAGCATAAAATTGTCAATAAAAGACCAAAACTATCACTAAAAATCCAAAACTGGCAATTAAAACCCAAAACTTTCAAAGCTCAAACTGTCAAAGCCCAAAACTATCAAAGGCCAAAACTGTCAATCAAAGCTCAAACTGTCAATCAAAGCTCAAAACAATCCGAACAAACCTGACAAAATCTTAAATGCACTAATTAACATAATTAATAAGGTGAAATACAGTAAACTTTCTTCTGCTGTAACATACCCCCGTCTTGAGATCCACTGAAAACCAGTTTGGCACATAAACCATCTTAAACCTTTTCTTGATCTCTTCATCGAACTCCATCTTGCCCAAGTCTTCAACTTTACATGCCTTTGAAGAAGACAACAAACTAGTGACATCAAATCAGTAATGTGTGGAGGGACGTGAATGTAAACGTAATCTAAAAGGCTACCTTGAGCACATCCCAGTACGCCACGTTATTGTTGGTGTCTTTGGTCAGAATGTGTCTCTTGTCATTCAGGATGTGGCACTGAATTATGCTGGCACCACCTGGAGGTCAAGAGAACTAATGGAATTTAGATCATTCTTGAAGATAACCCACAGAATGAAGGCAGCCCTTTATTAATCATTCTGCTAAAAGACACCCAGATCAAAATTGAAGTGCAACAAATGACAGACGGAGACCGGAGCAGACGTCGCACCTTTAATAACCTGCTCGGGCTGTGTGCACAGGGGCATCATTGGTGCGCTGCAGTCGTTGTCATAATCGCCAGACGCGCGGAAATTATGAATGCCCTTTAGAGACTGTGGAGGAACAAAGAAACATTATGACAACAGAATAACGCTTCATATTAAATAACAGAAGACCCCGAGTAACACTGTGTATAAAACATCCAATATACTCATAATAAAGGAGAAATGGAGCACGTTAGCACTTCACAATTATTTTATTTATTTCTAAAGTTATCTTTTGATTTATTAACTGGAAATTAAGGAGTAACACCAGCATGGGGTAAAATCAATTTACAGAGTAACGCTGTGGTCTCACTAGGCTTTGAGCATGCATAATGACCTTGGACACCAGAACGGACAGGATATGACATCACGCTTGAAGGCTTCTGGTTTCAATCATTAATAAATCACAAACGACAAATAAGATATTCAAAATATTAAAATTGGGGACGCACTGTTAAAAAGTTTTAACCAAAGGAACAAAACCCCCTTCTATCGTGGTGTAATGGATAAAGGATAATGCCGTACACACCGCTAGAGGGCGCCACTTGCTTACACAATCCTGACTTAACCGCTGAATGCAGTCTATTTTTGAGCTTTCAAGATTTAGTTATCGCGCAAGACCATACTGCGATTTAAATCTTAACTCGTCATTTAGCCTTAAAGGGATAGTTCACCCAAAAAATGAAAATTCTGTCATCATTTACTCACTCTCATGCCATCCCAGGGGTCAGGAATTGGCTGGTTAACAGGTCCCTGTGAGCACCTGCTGGTAGATGCTGGAACTACACCACCCGATGGCAAAAAAGCATGTGCCTCCATAGACAGCCATTCAAAAGCAGCTGTGTTTTATGATTAAAAATTAAAAATGTTCCAAGGACCATTTCAATTTAAATTATTTCATTACATTATAGCACATCGTCATCCGGTGACGGATTGTTTTTGATGGGCTCTTAAAAGCGTGAAATTGATTTATATTTTTCACTATCTATTCCCATTGATGAGTGATCAGTCACGTGACGCCCGATCCCGGAACTGAACGCCCATGAACAAAGATGGCATTCTCCATTTCGCTAGCTTTCTGGGAACCCTGCGCTAGCTGAGCACAGCCATAGAGATGAAAGGGGATGCTAATGGATAGCTCTCTCCAGGTATTTTATAGTGCCATGTGCCATCCCAGATGTGTATGACAAACAAAGATTTTTACAAATATCTCAAACTCTGTATGTCCATTTAATGCAAGTGAATGGTGGCCAGAAAATCTCCACTTTCACTTTCACATCTGAAAGTGAATGTTAAAGTGGAGATTTAAAGTAAAAAGTGACTTAAATATTGATCTGTTTCTCACACACACCTATCATATCTCTTCTGAAGACATGGATTAAACCACTGGAGTCTTATTAATTACTTTTATGCTGCCTTTATGTGCTTTTCGGCGCTTCAAAATTCTGGTGAACATTTACTTGCATTGTATGAACCTACAGAGCTGAAATATTCTTCTAAAAATCTTCATTTGTGTTCAGCAGACGAAAGAAAGTCATACACATCTGGGATGGCATGAGGGTGAGTAAATGATGAGAGAATTTTCATTTTTGGGTGAACTGTCCCTTTAATGGATACCACATCAATGTCTCAGAAGTCAAATCATGTATAGGTAAGTGCCACTTTCACAACGGTCACATCAGTAATGATGATTATTCCTCATTAATGTGAGAACGAGAATTATTCAAAATTAGATTTGACATGTTCTTAGGAGTTCCAAACCTTTCATTCTGCGGCAATCCTTATTTCTGGATTATGCATTTGAATTCAGAGAGTTTTTGAAAAGTGTGATGATAATTAATTATAAATGAACAATCGGTTTTCATATCAAGCTTAAAACCGATTTGCCGGTTGTTTTAATTTGGTCAATAATTGGCCGATACATGAATACATCCATAATTAAAATATACTGTCCACTCACTTTCCTGCAACAATAAAAACACTTTAGACAAAGAGGCGACATTTAATTAATGATACTTTTAAGTAAACAAACATTCTGCAGACTGCTCAGATCTGTGCAGTACGTCACAGCTGTGGCAGGTGGCTGTTTGCGCTCATGTCATGCCGGACACCAGCTGTGCTTACCCATTTATTAACGGTGGACTTGGTGGTGGAGACCCAGATGGCCAAATGCGGGTCAGCTGACCTGTCCAGCTCCATCTGAAAGAGACAAAACACACATTCACAATTCAGCCACTTTAACTTACACCCTACACGGTCTCCCGATCACACACCACGGCACAGCTGCCGCGGGTACTTTTGTTCATGATCACGGCATTAACTGCACTTTCGATTTACAGTCTAAGGCTTCATTCCAAAGCCTAGTGAGCTGCCTATGTAGGCGTCATTTTAAGGCATCACAGGCAGGTTAAATGAAATGCATTTTAACCTTTAACACGGGCGCTTTCTCCTCGCAGATGAGCACGCGGGAGTCTGGATTGCGCAGGTCTGTGCAGTATATCTTCCGGTCGCGACCTCCGGAGTACACGTGCGTGAAGGCCTCGTTCACCTGCAGTGCCCACACGCCTTCGTCGTGAAAGCGATACGTGGCGATACACCTCTGCTGACCCAGAGACCAGAGACGGATCGTACCATCTGAACTTCCTGAAAGACACTGAACCAACAGACACAAGAACTAAACCACAAACAGCTGCAGCAACAGACCAGAGAAATGTGATTCGCAAACAATCAGCGTCAGATGGAGCATTTATTTAATCCTCGTAATTGAATGGCAATTAAAACAATTGCATATTAAAGTGTGGGAGTCTGGATTCCCTATCTAGATCTACAGTTTGACGTACAGCACACAGGTTTGTCTCACCTGAGTACCATCTCTGTTCAACAGCAGTGATTTGACGTTGTCTGTGTGCCCCTTCAGTTTCATCAGTTTGGCACAGGTGCGCGGGTCCCACACTCTCAGAACCTGATGCAAGGAAAAACAATACAATAAAACACAAGAAAATATCGGCTGATAAACTATGTCCACTTGGCTGATGAACAGAAGTAGTCAAGCTGCAACACTAGTGCCAACGACTAGAAAGGCATTAAATGTTTTTAAACCAAAAAAAAAAAAATTAAAAAAAATAATTGCTGATAATGGGAACAATTTGCATGAATTGTGTCATCTATAAGAACTCTGCATATGATCTCTTAGCATGTTGTGTTCAGATTCTGGGCTCATCTGTTTGCCTGTACTGTACATTAGAGGTAAACCGATATATTGGTTTTACCGATTAATCGGTGCCGATATTTGCTTTTCGGCAAAAATCTATGGCGATAGTTGCCGATAGTTTTTTCATAATTTCTTCATATCAAAATAAGTGTGTTTCGGGCTTGTTTATACTTGAAAGTCCCACATTATGCATCAGATCTTAATTTTTTGGGGGGGGTTATTTTGGGGATTTTGGCTGAACAACAAAACTGCATCTGGGATTTGATTTATTTAGGACTCTTTGTCTGTGGCCGTCATAGTAGAAATGTATTTTATTTTTTTTGGCATTCTATAAATATAGTATGTTTTAAAAAATATCGGCCTTTTAATCCTATTAATAAATCCTTATTATCGGCATTTCCCACCACATTAGTTATCGGTATCGGCAAAATCCACTATCGGTCGACCTCTATATAGTATGCATCATCAATAGTGTGCATTCTAGATTTGGTCTTCCAATATCACTGTCTTGGTACATTAAGCCATGTTAAGCGGTTTGAATTTCTCCTACAGGTGAATTGTCATGTGTGTCATAATTCAATACAACCTCAAAAATGGTTCTTGAACAAGATGTTTCTCTTCTGTGCTTGCCTAATCTTTAGCCTCCATTTGAATGTTGCAAAATTCTCATTATTATAATAATAGCTTGGTATTATCTGTTATATTATACATATATGTATGTATATGAAAAATCAAACTGGCAGGTAAAAAATCAGAGTGGCTGGTAAAATTAGGCATTCACCTACCACTGTGGCTGGTGGGCAAAACAGTTAATTTCATACCCTTGCCCTGCCCCAACTTCCCAACAATTGGTCGAGTCAATGTTGTTGTGTCAAATGAGACGGGTCGCTCAAAACAAACAGGGGAATCGTCACAGCGCTAAACACCGATCACCGAATGTGATTTATATATCATTGATGAGATGAATATATATATTATATTTATATATATATATACACAGTATATTAAATATAACCAGTTTACTTTCCCAATCAATGCTCCTGGTCTTATCGTTTACAATCTTCATCAAAATGAGAAAGACTGCATGGGCTGGGAATAGGGATGTCCCGTTACCAAGTATGATTACCAATACTTCCTTTTTAGTACTTTTTCGGTTATATTTTTTCTGAATTCCATCTCGACATTTTATTTCAATTTTATCATCAAAATGGTGTTTAAATATACAAATTATTTAAAACTTTAATAAAATGAAAATATAAAATTAATTTTCAACATAACACTGTATTATTTTTGTTAAATAAAGTGCTGCGTAACAGATGTGAGACATTGCTTAAATATAATACAATTACTTCAGATTTATTATTATTATTATTATTATTATTAACAGTAGTATTAGTAGTGTTACAATGAATATTACATAGCTATACAGTAGTGATATATTTCTGTCTTACTTTTTTCTATTCAAACTGAGCTTTTATTTTGGCGGAAGCTTTTATTTTGAAGCTTTCTCCGTTTCTGTGTTTTTGACGGTTGCTTTTCAAAAGCAAGTTGCTACATGACCCAATGTGACTTTTAAACTGCAAACGGAAGCTATTAATTGGAATAAATATGTAGTCTGTATGTGCCTCATGCAACAAAGTGAATTGGCGCTCTGCTCACTGTCATCTACTACAAACAAGGTGCGATGCTCATGATGGTGTTTCCCATATATGAGTGAAGGAGCTCTAAAAACAGCTGGCGTCAGCACAACACCGGCTCCACACATTCACAAGCGCTCACATTTTGTTTTTGTTTTTAATCCCCTTTTCTCCCAATTTGGAATGCCCAATTCCCACTACTTAGTAGGTCCTCGTGGTGGCGCGGTTACTCACCTCAATCCGGGTTGCCTCCGCTTCTGAGACCGTCAATCTGCGCATTTTATCACGTGACTCGTTGTGCATGACACCGCGGAGACTCACAGCATGTGGAGGCTCATGCTACTCTCCACAATCCACGCACAACTTACCACACGCCCCATTGAGAGCGAGAACCACTAATCACGACCACGAGGAGGTTACCCCATGTGACTACCCTCCCTAGCAACCGTGCCAATTTGGTTGCTTAGGAGACCTGGCTGGAGTCACTCAGTATGACCTGGATTCGAACTTGCGACTCCAGGTGTGGTAGTCAGCGTCAATACTCGCTGAGCTACCCAAGCGCTCACATTTAAAGTGCGCAGCAAATGCAAACTATATATTTATCTCATTAAATCGCAGCCTTTGTGGTTTAATCACCACACTAGGACGTAACTTTTAATTTGAGTGCTGAATGTTTACGTAATGACATTTGTACGTGAGATGGTATCGGTTTTTGCTATCTGGTTTTAACGTGCACGGGTACATGAACACGGTATCAGACCCGATTCCGTATTGGAACATCCCTAGCCTGGAAAAATTATATTAACCAACAACATAATAGCCAAGATCCACACTTATAAAACAGATTTAAAAAAAATCTGTAATACCTAGAAATACATCACATTATGGAAGTAAAATGTAACCTTTTCAGTGGATCCGGACACTATAACTGTCCCCATCTGATTCATGGCCAAACTGTAGATAGAATCTTTGTTCCCACTGAGAGAAGACGCTGCACGACACAAAAGAACATGCAGTTTACACACATTCAAACGTTCTTTGGGTGACACAGTTTAATAAGAGTAACTCACTAGTGACAGTGTTATTAGAGGCAGTCAGTGCTGTCAGTGTGTTCACGTCCCACAGGAAGATCTGTCTGTCGAGACCCGCCGAAGCCACCAGCTCTTTGTCTTTAGCATACGCCAATGCTTTTACATAGTCCTTCATGATACAAAAACAAATCACACACATTATTAGTCTGCTTCAATTAGAACAGAATTGTTCCTTTTCTTCAGAATAATAATACGTCTTGTCATCACCCTTAATGACACAAGTTACCTTGTGTGTTCGCAGTGTTGACATACAGAAGCCCTTGTGTGCGTTCCAAACTTTCACTGTGGTGTCTGATGATGCTGATATCACTGTTGAAACAACACACACACACGTGTATATATCTGTACTGTACACCTATTGGATACACACATGACATCATCACACCGCACGCGTCAATCACTCACATGTTTTTCCATTACAGCACAGGATGATGTCATTGACCCAGTCTGTGTGATGCTCCATTGATGCAATGTATGGATCCTGCTGCAAAACATATCAGTGTGTTTCAATATTCAATGTTGATAGTTCTGGGGCGAATATGTGCAAAGTGGGACCCTTCTTGGCACTTTTAATACTGATCCAAATGCCACATAATCTGACATTAAAGCTTAGGATGTCTACTACCTTAGTCAATAGTAAAAACTGAGAAATACCCAAGACTAGGAAGAAGAAACTTTGAAGACCCTCTCTGGACCAAATCCCAGAATTTTTAAGGCAGTATTGGTAAAGTGGAACAGAGGAAAAATTGTACTGAATAGAAAATATCTTTATTTACATTTTCTGATGCACTTTCACAGCATAAACCACCATATGTAGCATTTACAACATTAAGTCAACTTTTACTATTTTATAACCTTAAAAATAGGTTAATTATAATCATTGCTTTTCTCACCGGCGGTCATGAAATGAGCTCCTGATGTTGAACCATCAATTTAAAACCTTGATTTTAAATCAATTTTAAAAACCTTAAAAATAAATACATTTTAAATGAAGTTAATTGTTTACTTCCCAAAAATGTGTTCAGTAATGATTTATAACAATTCAATTAAATACATGTGAATAAAATGGGAATCAATAGAACTGTCCCACTTTACCCATCTTAATTAAACATAAAAATACAACCAGGTAATACAAAAATGTCCTGAGAAATTGAATGACATTAGACGTTTTAAAGGGGTCATGAAATGCTATTATTTTTTATATAATTGACTGATCTTCCCTGAGGTCCAGTGATAATGTCAGTAAAGTTTTTAGCACTAAAACAGTCATAGTTTAGTAATAAATGATCATTTTCCACCCTGTTTTTTAATTTTGCGCTTTCTCTGAAAAGCTCGGTTTTGGCCACAGCGTCTCCTTTAAACTTCAATGTAAACGGCCACTGTTCTGATTGGCTAACATCGTACAGCCCCTCGAATACACAGTCATATTTGAAACTCAGTCAGAAGAGAATGAACCAGCTCCACAAATTTATAAAGCAAAATTTCAGGGTTTACAAATAACACACATCCAACAAATTGCATCCGAATATATTCAACTCAAGCACATCAGCACAATAACCATCAAACAGTCATGACGTATTCATGAATGAACAGATCCTTTACAAAGCTTGAATCGTATTATGACTGGTTCAAAAGCAGTCCGCGCACATACAGCCACAGCACGATGAATAGTCAAACACACACACACACACACACACACACACACATAAGTGCACTGAGGCGCAGAATGCCCGGAAATGCATCCAAAGGGTCAAAGACGTCCAGCTGGGGTGGCCTGGGTAGCTCAGCGATTATTTATGCTGACTACCACCCCTGGAGTCACGAGTCTGAATCCAGGGTATGCTGAGTGACTCCAGCCAGGTCTCCTAAGCAACCAAATTGGCCCGGTTGCTAGGGAGGAGAACCTACTAGTGGTCGCTATAATGTGGTTCTCGCTCTCAGTGGGGCGCGTGGCGAGTTGTGATTTCGTACAAATCTCTTTTTTAGACTGGGGAGGAAGTTTTGAGTTCTAAAATGTACAGTGTGCTTTTATAGTACAGTTAACTCTTATACGATAAATATCAAGGAAAATTCGATTTTCCATTTTATGACCCCTTTAAATGATACCAGTAAAGAATTTAGCTTTGGCAGCCATAAAATACAAAAACTGAAACTGGAAAATACTGAGAAATTGAAAACTAAGCGAAAACTA
The DNA here is from genome assembly GCF_019703515.2 of Myxocyprinus asiaticus. Lineage (NCBI taxonomy): Eukaryota > Metazoa > Chordata > Actinopteri > Cypriniformes > Catostomidae > Myxocyprinus > Myxocyprinus asiaticus. The sequence goes on from NC_059387.1 coordinate 34,960,574, forward strand.
ACAGACAAAGTGTAAAAAAAATAACAAATTAAAACGACAAATTGAACATAAAATAGAAATAAAAATCCCAAACGATAATAACCCTGTACTGCGGTTATGGACACTTTATAGAAGCTACTATTTCAGGGCTCTTTGGACTACTTGATTGGTCAATCATGGTATTTTGCATTTTTTGTTATACATTATGATGACCACTAAACATAATAATTGACCTTTGACAACAGGCAAGTGATTTCATACAAATCTATTGCTAGTTTCACTACACACTCTCTTTTTGTTCGCATAATGAAATAATTTCAACTGAAATAAATATTTCATGTCCATTGTTAAGTAGCCATGTAATAAGTGGGATAGTCAGGCAGTCGTTATTGCAAATTAAACCATTTCAGTGCGATTCAAAATCAAGACTTTATTATAATGACCAGTGTTACAGTGATTTTGCCAGGTAACAGGTGCATAAAAATGACTTCCTAAATTATCCTTCCCAATGTGGCAGTTAACCACATGCGACCCCATGTCCACATGTGTGGACATTGTATTTTGGCTGTTTGCAACGCATAATTTAAATGAATTTAAACCGGATGAATACTGTTCACAAGACTCTACACTGTCATTTAAGGGTTAAACTTCTGGTGCACCGCGTCACGTGACACAACAGCATAACTTTGATTTCCGTGAAAAATATATTTACTGTACATTATCATATTGAGAATAAATGCATTCATGCATAAGTTGAATAATGTGTCTTTCAGAGATTTATATGGAGTTAGGATGAAAATAAGGTGCATTTCAAACTGTTCTGAGACCAGTGCAGACAGACAGCACACTGGAGGTGAAGTCATTCACTAAATAGGGAGCAAGGGAGCATCCTATAGCTCTCTATGCAGTTAAGTGCATTCACTCCTAAAATCTGATCAAAAGTTCAGTTTCAGGCTGCAGATGATGTTTGGATCACTCAACATGTTTGACAGACATGTGACAATGATAATCAGTACATAGATTCAGAATTTATAATGTATCATTTTATTTTAACATGATTGACAGTGATTGGATGATGCTGGACATTACTTTGAATCAGAATTAATTATTCAGCTTTATAGAAAATCAGCTGTAATGTCTCAAAAACATGAATAATCAACACTCCTGGACACACAATAAACAATCTGATAAAAATAAAAAAAATCTGACTTTTTAATAACTTAGTCCCACTGTCCACACCAATTTTTAGGAAAACAATTTGCTTTTCTGCTTGTGTTAGGTGCTAATAATTACAAATCCAAAAGGGAAATGGAAAACAGACACAGCATTCTTGGCCTAAGGAAGTTAAAGCTCAATCGACAGCAATTGTGGCATAATGTTGATTACCACAAATAAATTATTTACATTCGTAAAAGCACAAATCTGTGTTCCAGTGAGACACTAACAATGGAAGTCAATGGGGTCAATTTTAGGAGGGTTTAAACATAGAAATGTGAAGCTTATAATTTTATTAAAGCACTTACATAAATTTTTCTGTTTAAACGCATGTATTAATGTACTGTAAAGTTGTTTAAATCATTTTAGGGTGTTAGAGTTTACAGCGTTACATCGTCATGGTAACAAAGTTGTATAATTGTCTATAACTTTCCACAGATGCGGTTAGTAAGTGATTTTATGACAGTAAAATCATGTTAACACACATATTGCTTATATCTTGTGTCTATACTTTAGAAACAGTGAGTATTTTAATGTTTACAGACTGACCCCATTGACTTCCATTGTAAGGAACACAGATTTGTGTTTTTTTTTTAAAGAAAAAGAGGGACGAGTCGAAATTAGTTTTTGCTATAATTAACATAATTCCACAAATGCTGTCGACTGAGCTGAACTTGTATTGAACCCAAGATATTCCTTTAAGTTCTGGCTACAGGAGTTAAACCATGGCTTAATCTCTCGGTTGTTTAGACTAGAGATGTGGAATATGGAGAAAAACAAAATGCAAACCACGCTTCTTTGATAGGTATAGCGATTTTCCTTTTTCACACATTTTTCATTCAAAAATGCATTTCAGTGTTCAAAATCACATTTCAGGAGGGTAAAAATTGTGTTTGCAAAAATGACACATGACAGCTTTTATTTTTCTCTCTTTGTACCTTGTTGTTTTTCTTTATTCAGCTTCCTGAATCCTGTTCTGTCCTGACTGGTAGCTTTTTTGTGCACTGCATTCTTACTGGCGAGATGTGCACCAATCAGAATGGCAAATTACACACCACTGAATTCTGAGTAAAAAAAGATAAATAAAATTGCAGCCTGCTGCGATTTAGAAATTGCAAATGCTCATATTCTGATTTTATTGCCATTAATTGCACCGGCCCAGTTTAGACATCACTAAATCGAAACTGTTAGACATTAGCTCCATTGGTTTACAGATCAACTGTTTACCTTGTGCTGGTTAACACTCCAGATCCTGATAATTGAGTCTCGTCCGGCGGTGAAGAGCCGGTTAAGAACTGGATCCAGCTGTAGTGCGTTGACTCCATTACGATTATATTTCTCCACCTCATCCCTGATCACATACGACACCTGCAACACACACATTAGAGGTTTGAACTTTCACTGGCCTCAAAGGGTACCGATTCGATTACAAAATGATTCTCGATGCATCATGATCTCCAGTTTTTTTCATCAATACACACACACAATCAGTATTAAATAGTATTAAATTATTAATTTACCACAAATCGATCCCTTGCCTATACCTATAACCACAACAGTCGGTTGCCCATCCAGGATGGCTACATGAGATTTCTGCTTCTGTGAGAGTGCAGATGTCAGCTTCTCCTTTCCTCGCCACAGGTGATAGTAAAGTGACACAAATAAGAAATCATTCCATGCATCTCGTATGTGCACTGTCCCGACTAATGAGAGACCGGGAATGAGTAACAGCCAAAGAAATAGAGAACGCAAGAGGAGAGAGAGGCATTGGGAAGCAAGATACAAACAATTATTAGAAAATAAAAACATCACCCACGTCTCCTGAACCGGTGTCTCATCAATATTTTTAGCTGTTTTTCACGTTCTGTGCAAATCAGTACAATAACTGGTGCAAACCCTTCTTTTATGTTGTTTGTTGACATTGTTAAACACTCCCATTGCTATGTGCTTGAATTTGTGAATGAATTTCAGGTTTGTAGTTTCAGTCGGGGAAGATGGTCGTGTGGTTGATACATCCAGGCTGCGATCGGTCCTGTCGTGCACGCTTGTCTTTAGTGTACCATTTGTTTCTAGCCTCTCAGACTGCCTCTGGCACACACATAAGCGCCACTGCGCTGCCGCGGTTTAAATTGAACTAAAAAAAGATTCAGAATTTTAGAGAATCGATTTGGAATCATTGGAGAAACAATCACGATGCATCAGAAAATCGATTTTTTTTTTCTTCCACCCCTAATACACATGCCTTCGCAATTCACATCAGTCTGATAATTGTGTCGAAAACAAATAAAGTAATTATTGTTACGGGTATTTTCATTCTCATTCTCTCAAAATAAAATGAGGTAACAAGTCAGATAAACTTTTACTTTCTAATCACAGAGATCAGGGTAGAAACTCAACATGATGAAATACAGATTCAGGTCAGAGCTCAACAATGAGGATGTTTTTTATTTTCTTTTTTCTGCAGGCACAGTCAGAAAAGTAGCAATTATTTAATAACTTAACATTTAAAACTTCTGCTAATAATTTCACTAATGTCTTCACCCCCCGTAGATGTCCATATGCGAAGCATGCATGTCTGTGTTTGGTTTGTATTTGCTCATATGTTCATGTTTAGCATGTTCAAGTATGCATGCACCAGGCTCTACCAGAATCAGCCTCTGCAGCAATAGACAATAAATAGAAGCAATGTTATCTTTGAAACAAATGTACACAATATGTTTGGCTGTGCATGTCTGCAGCATTTAAATGTGCATATGATCGTTCAATATCATAATGGCATAACATAACGCGGTGGACACAAAAACCTCCTCTGCTATCAGTGTTAAAATTAGGGCTGCAACGATACCACTTTTTCTCTTCCGATCCAATACCAGTGTTGTTGTTTTTTTTTTTGCATAATCAGTTTAGAATATTTTACATTATTATGTGGAACTAACTGGGGGTACACTGTAATATGTATTTCAATATAAATGTATAGCTCATTAAGAAAAACGTTACTGTTAACTTGTCTACTGGATAGTGTAGCAGCAAAATTAACAGTAATTCCAGTCTAAGTGTTCAGTAGAAAGTTTTCAATTTTGTATCTGGATTTTAAAGGATTCAGATCTATTTTTTGTTCAATTTAGTTGTAAGATATCCATCCACTTTTCAGTCACAGCCATTTTTTTTGGAACCCATTCAACTTAAATATTGTTATAATTTGAAAACGAATAATAATACTAAATTATCATCATCATTATTATTACTATTATAACTATTATATTATTTTGACATTCTGAAATCTCCAGGAAGTCCTGTATGTGTCTGTTTGTAGAAAATTTCACAGTAGTTTAATTCGCTTCTTATTCATATTCTGGTAAAATGCTCCTCCGGTGCCGTTCTAAATGCATATTATAAGTGAACTGAACTATTGAGCATCTACATCTGAGATGCTGTTCGTGAGTAACGCGTAAATACTGCACACCGCGTGACGGCTATGAACAGCCACGTGTGTGTCAACAGAGCAGCGCCATTTACTAACGTGTTGTGTGTGCATTTTATATATTTACTTATTAAACACAGCCTTTTGTGATTCACAGAGCTATCGCACGTCTTCAAGTGGCTTTGAATAAAATGCACGAGTCATATGAACTGCTTTAATGGTGTTTTTATGGTTCATTTATGTCATTTTTGGAGCTTGACAGTAACAAACATGACTAACACACAGTATCGGATTTGGATTGGGCTCGTCGGACCGATAACCAATCTGCTTAAAAACGTCAGTATTGGAGCCGATACTGATATCAGGCACCAGGTATTGGCTCGGTGCACCCCTAGTTAAAATGACATATTTACCACAAAAAATACATGCAATTGAGGCAATGAAACTGACACTAGAGCAATGAGTTAAAATGGTTCCAATGATTTACAGCAGCGTGCAAATTTCAATCGGCTGAAATTTAACATTACACACATAATCAGAGGTGTAGCAATCATTTCAAAAGTGAGGGGGACGTTTAGTGCAAGACGAAAATAAAAATTTAAGATATATATTTTCAGGACCGTCAATCGATTAAAAATGTTAATCTAATGAATTACGTGACTGACCAGTGAATTTTAACTTTTGCATTTACACATTTAGACATTTGCTGTATGAAAGACTCAGTTAAACACATATGCCCCGTGGAAAAATTGGGGGGGGGGGGGCAACTTTGGTGTTATTGAAAGTGAGGGGGACACGTCCCCGGCATCTCCTGCATTTTCTACGCCCATGCATATAAGTCACCGAAATGTGGGAGTTAATCATCTCTTCATATGCACCATTTTTTCATGCATATACACTACACGCATGCTGCTGTGTGTTTGCATGATTCTCCCATGACATCAGTTGGATCAAACCTACTAACCTTTAAACTGCATCCCAACATGATGAAATAAATCATGCATACACAAACAGCATACAAATATTTAAATCTCTATTTGTGTCTTAAGACCAAGCGAAATGTGTATCATGTAGGTAGCATTTGTAGGCACTATAGGCGCGTTCCGAAACAGCCAAAAAAACAGCCAAAAATATCTTCTAGGTAGGCAGCACACTAGATTTTGACACATAATCTGGCCTCCACATCGCTCTACGCCATACACGCATTCACATTCGCCTTTAAAACACTCCTCACACACGGAGCTCAAGTCTAAACACTGATAGCACTGCACAAACATCACACACCTCTCATTAGTGTGCACACTAGTGAGGAATATTCACCTGCACTTTCCTGCGCCCTGCAGCATTCTGTCTGTGATGCGTCGCCATCTTGCATGTTGACGCCGTGACGTCACTTACGTCGCGCCAAACCGAATGAGAAGAAGAAGAAGAAGAAACAAACGTGACTCTAAGTTCCATCAATATCTTTATCTTCAGGATTTAACACACTTTCTCTTTCCTCACTATACTTCCTACAATACATGATGACTGTTCTACTGTTTCTCTGACTCCACACCATTCACAAAGTCCAGTAGCATGCTCCTATATTAACTGCATACTATTATTAAGTCTGCATAAATTATTATATTTTCTTCTCTCCTGCTCCACCCAGAGTTCTATGGAGTTATACTTATGCATGCACAAAACAGTGCATGAGTCTTCATTAAGTTATGATTTGTACATTATGTTTGTGAGGTCATAGTTTGATCGGTTGTTTTTGCCAATTTAAGCAGATTACTAGATCTGTGTTAAATATTTAAAGCTATTTTTAATATCAGCTCCTGTTTTTTACCTCTGTGTTGGCAAACTGTAGGAAATAAGAAAGATCTGCTGTGATCTTAGAACACTTATGCTTTTCACTGAAGTGAATAGATATGTAGAGATGCTTTTTTATACATGAAAACCTACAGACGTTATTGAAACTCATTATAATGATTATTATAAGACTATTATTGTTGTCTTTTGATAAAAGTCATGCTCAGCAGCTCACAAACTGTAGGGAAATGATAGATTTGCTTTGTTCTTATAATGCATAAAACCTGTAAAGTCTCTTTGTAGGTCTGTAGACAAAAACTTTAAAACTTTAAAGGATTAAAATGTTCTTTTGATTGTTGTTTCATTGACTAACTCATTTCACACAAGACACTCATTTGTCACCTTCTGACATCATCAGAAATGGTCACTGAATCATTAAATGGATCTGAACTAATGTTGGTGAACGTAGTCAAAACACACCATTTAAATCCCACAATGTACAGAGTAAAAAATAAAATTGTGCACATGCACAGTTGTCATTATTTTAATGATTAAATAATTTATTCAGGACCAGCTTGTGCTCGGTCTTTTATTGTCATGTGTGAAACAGAAGCAAGTGCTCCACAAGATGCCCTTTATTTTTACAACTAATTCTGCTAAATTTTGCAATTATTTTGCAATACTTGAATCTTTAAAATACTACAAATATTAAAAGTAAATAATACGTATATATTATTATAATACTTATATACAGAGTTGGGGAGTAACGGAATACATGTAATGGGATTACGTATTTACAATACAAAATATAAGTAACTGTATTCCACTACATTTACAATTTAAATCATTGGTAATTAGAATACAGTTACATTCAAAAAGTATTTAGATTACTGAAGAGATTACTTTGCATTTTATTGTCATTTGTTTCATTTAATATTTAGTCCTTTCAGATGGAAAACATTTATACATATAAATGATGCGATCCAAAGTGCATTTGAACAGCGGTGAAACACTTTCTTATGATGTGTTACATTCATACGAGCAGACAGAGAAGTACGTTTGAAGTAAGTTTGGAGCAGCAGAAATAGAAATAAACCTTGTGTAAATTGTCAGCTTTACGCTAAGCTAAAATGCTATTTCTAGCCATTTTACATGCACATGTTACCAGGCACGATCATAGAAAATTCACGTTGGATCATAATTTCTTTTTTTCTAGTAAGATCTTTGATATTAGGGCAAAAATCATATTCTTGATATTCCTGTAAAAATATCTAAAAATCCTTAAAACAAGATCAATTTGATTTATGTTGTTTTAGAAACAACACTGCATAAGATATTTCGGTTTTTCAGAGAATGTATTTTTAACATGTGTATTTTGTCTTACTGTACTGACAGAGTTTTTATAGTCAAAACAAGTGAAAAAAAATCTACCAGTGCTGAAGAAGTAATCCAAAGTATTTAGATTACATTACTGACTTTGAGTAATCTAACGGAATACGTTACAAATTACATTTTACAGCATGTATTCTGTAATCTGTAGTGGAATACATTTCAAAAGTAACCCTCCTAACCCTGCATATATATTAATATATACTGTAATGTATTAATACTGCACTGTAAGTGTTGGGTCTGTGCAAGCCACCTACTCACAGCTGTGTCCCCCCCACTTTTAAAATGACTGCTACGCCCCTGCTACTGCAAATTCATAATGTTTTCATAATTATAAATACAATTTAAAATATAAATATATAATAATTTATAATATGAGATTTTGAAAGTGTGAGAAGCTTTCAAAATAGTTCATTCATTATTTATTTGTTTATTTATTTATTTATAAATGGGCATGCGCATCAATAGGTTTAAAGGATGAAGAAGCCTCGTCTGCAAGAATCCTCTCTAAACGACAGATGGTGCTACAAGATCATTTCCCAAAGCATTGAAGTAAAGTTCATAGACATATTTATTGTCATATTTATTTTGCATTTTCATGTTTGGTCGACACAAGTGATCTAATGCAATTTATCTAATTTATTGTATTTTATAAGTTATATATATATATATATATATATATATATATATATATATATATATATATATATATATATATATATATATATATATATATATATACTGTGTATTGCAGTTGCATGTATGAACTGGGCAGGTAAATTCCAGTTTATAAAAAATTAGGTCAGGCTAATTCAGTCTACGTATTTTTAACACAAAAAAGAGCCATAAACACACCAAATGTCATACTGACACTGAAGTTCTGCCTATTTTGAACAAAATATACATAATGCAATGTTAAAAGCGATGGGGCGGGGGGGCATCTGTCCTTCCATCCAGCCCAGATATGAATCAATAAATAAACTCAAACACACTTCATGTAGGCTATGACAAAATATAATGCAGTTCGTGAAGCTTCATTCACATTTTGTCCAAAACAAAGTGTGTTTTAAAGCGGCTGGAGCAGATGGTGTTCGTGGAGGAGGAGGAACATGTGAGAGTCTCACAGCTGCACTCAGATCAGTTCAGACTGATTCTGCACAAGAGAACGAGCACTGCTTTACATGACAGACACAACTTATGTGCTGCTGGAGTCTCTATAATGTCTGTCAGTGGGAATCTAGGATAAATGGCACACCGATAGCACAGACATTCAGCGTGATGCGAAGAGGGAATTTAATTTTGTTTAATGTCTAATGCGCGTGTGGATTCACTTCAATCTGAACTTGGAACAGTAAATGCGCAACTTGTTTTCCAGCGTTTATTTGGACTGCTGGGGATTTTCATCATGGCTTTACTGTGGCTCTTTCTGTTGATCAGAGGGAATGTGTGAACACCTTGAAATATAAAGCTGAACATAAGAGAAGTTTCACATGTAAGTAACCCAATTGTTTTCATCTTTTACCTTGCAAGTAGGCTAATTATGCATTCTGTTGCCTACTGGACATCCTGCATCTATTAGACAAAACAGAAATAAGCAAAGTATTAAGTAATGCTTTATTGCAAATTATAGCTGAGCATGTGCAATAATTAGTTTGCACGGCAATTAAAGTGATTTTTCGTCTTAAATGAACAGAGGAAACGCGCAATAGCTCGGTTGAAAAAGGAATAGACTAATTAGTAATTCTATCAATAGTATGGCTGTTTGTTTAAAAATAACTCTCTGTAATTCTCTATTGTTATGAATGCGGTGTTCGCAAAAGTATCCAGTTTTATGACGCTATTACGCGCGAGACATCTATCTTTTTCTCTGGTTTTTGAGAACGCAAAACTTCACAAGATGCATGCCAAACGCACAGGTCTTTTATCAGGTCAGATATCTGTTGGTCTGAACGCTTTCAGACGCTGAGCGTGTTTGCGCGTGCGTCTGGTTTACAGTAACAGGCGTTCATTGCGCGCGTGCTGTGGGGTTGCGTTCGCACCGGATGCGTTCTTGTTTCAGAGGACTGTAACTTATTTGTGAAGTAAAAGATAAGTTCTTTTGAGACTCTTGCCTTCTATTCGGTTCTGTGGCGAACAGTCTAGCTGTTTTTGAACGCACGCACGCGTCCTATTAACGGCTGGGACGCGACGCGTTTACAATGAACGCAGCTGCAAGTTTGCAGAACGCTAGACTCTCAAGAACGCTTCCGTTATTATAAACAAATCAGATCTGCCTCATCGAGGGTATTTCTCCGCTCAAAAGAGTTTAAAATCGATTCATTGAACGCCGGTTAGTAAATCCGGTAATGTCGGTTTTGATAAAGCGGTATTAAAACGTCTCAGTCTTAACGTTCTGACGACACAAATCGAATCTGTTAACGCTAAACTGACTAATGGTCAAATACAAAGCACATCAACATCATCGCGACGTTAACGTTAGTTTCGGAGCGTCGCGTCACTTTCTTTAGTCAAAGGTCAGCAGTGCGCGAAAAAACGCGCGCTCTTGTCCAAGGTGCTGAAAATAGAAAGATAATTCACGCATAACACGGATATTTACAAGTTTAGCGACATGCAATGCCTATTTTGGCTAAAGACAGTAAGAGTCGAGCAGGAGAGACAGAATACATGATTATTAAAAAATAAAATATAGCAGTTTAAACCGAAACGCTGAATGTGAACAGTCAACAACAACAACAACAACAACTAGGGGAAACCGGGGCTAGTTGTCACTCCTTTAACTCCAGTGAATATTTTGCAGTAAATATCATATTAAAGTCTTTAATGATTTTTCAGTAAAGCATAAACATTAAAACACTTATGAAGCAGCAAACAGCAACAATGCATTGTGTTGTTAGATGTACTACGGGTGAAATGGGGTGTAGAGGTCATGCAATAATGCATTATATTTTTTTGTGCAAGAAAACATTACAAACAGAATAATAGGACCTCAAGGGGAAAATTAGGCTAATATCAAACCCTTGTTATCCACTGAAATTGTCATGAATAAATTGCATACAATTATGACATATGAAACACGTGTGACAACTTGCCTCGATCTGACCTTTAGGAAAATGTAGTTCAAGTTTTCAGTTAAAATCTACCTTCATTATATACAGCAGTTGACTCTTGTCTGTGCTAATGTAGTTGCACTGTGTTCACTTGTTTACCCAATTACTAGTACATTGATACAATTGCAAGAAAATGATGTGAATTGATGTAAAACAGTTTTGAACAAGGTGTCTGAAAACAACATGTCAAACCACTGCTAGAGAAAACAAACATGTGTGCATGTGTGTGTGACACTTGGGGTAAATAAACAGATGATGTAGTCGTAACAATAAGAGCAATGTATGATGAGATCGTTCTTTTTTTTTTTTTCTTCAATTAACATTTTTTATTGACTCAAACATATAATAAAGAAAAAACACAACATATGTACGTTGAGTCAACATTTAACCCCCACTATTACCTCTCCCCAATCACCAACCCCCAGTGAACACCCCTGTGGTCACAAACAGAACACACACACAATATGTATATAATGGTAAATGGTTTGCACTTATATAGCACCTTTTTTTAACCTTAGCAGTTCCAAGGTGCTTGACACTGTGACTCATTCACCCATTCACACACACACCAATGATGGCAGTGCTGCCATGGGGTTAAGCAACTTGGGGTTCAGTGTCTTGCCAAAGGACACTTTGGCATGTGGAGTCATGTGGGCCAAGAATCAAACCGCTAATCCTGCGATTAGTGGCTAACCCGTTCTACCACCTGAGCCACAGCCACCCCATGCTTGGTCTTAAAGACACACCCACCATGATAATAATCATATATAATTGAAACTAAACCTCTCTTTCCACAGCCCCTCCCCGAGAGTCCCCCAAAAACACCAAATACCTGCCACACTTCCTAGCAAACAAATCTTGGACCCCGAGCCCTCTGCTCGACATCTCCTCAAAAGCTGCCACCCTCCCCATCTCCGCACACCACTCCGGAAATGAGGGAGCCCCATCTGACTTCCATCCCCTTAAAATAATCTGCCTGCCAATCATAATACTGGGTCAGGACCCAATTTTTTATGTGTTTGTCCTCCAAATTTATGACCGTCCCATCACCCAGAATACCCAAAACATCACATATGACACCCTGAACCTTCAACCAAAACTCTTGGATCTTAACACACCCCCAAAAGACATGGGTTATGTCTCCATCCTCTGATTGGCATTGCCAGCAGGTGGGTGTGTCTTTAAGACCAAGCCTATACAATCTAGAGGGGGTCCAATAGAATCTATGTAAAATCTTGAATTGCATAAGGCGCACCCTTACGTGTCTAGATGCAGACTTGATGTGTTTTTTTTAACTCCCTCCTCCTGTATCAAATTTAAATCTTTCTCCCATAATCTCTTGATAGAACTTGAAGTTCCGTCCCCCAGACTCTGAATTGATGAGATCATTCTTGAAGTTATGTGCATTTATTCAACAGGATTGCGTTAAAAGACATCAGTCAATATTGTCGATTGATGATGATCTCTGGGGACTGCTTCAGTCTGTTCTGATTGGCTACGGGTGACAGGGCGGCACTTTGATTAAAAAGACTATTGCTGGTTAAATTGATCCAGCCTTCTTAGATCTATCAACCAAGAAATCTCAACAAAAGTTAAACAATGTCTTGTTTTTGTCATTTCTGATCTTTTGGTAATGATCAGGGGCGAAGCAGCCACAGGGGACGTGGAGGACATGTCCCCTGCACTCTTTAAAAAAGGTGATTTTTGTCCCCCACACTTTTCCAAGTTAAACCCATACCCAGTCCAAATGGTGGATGTGTATACGGTATTCTTTGCGTTTTGTTACTTTGGGCTGATTGAGCGACCATCCAGCCAATCACAGGTGAGTTTCATGAGCCAAAACATCCCTTATGTAATAAACCGTCAGTCAGACAGTCTAATCAGCACGGCTCCATTCATTTCTACAAAGTTGCTTTCAACAATGCTCATTTATCCATGTTTTTTTTATCAGCATTGATGTTGATCTAAATTAATAATCTAGAGATGAGGAACACACAAACGAGAGTTATTTATCGGCATATCATTCTTGATTGGCAGCATTACATGAAATGCACTGCAGAAAAAAAACAAAGGCGATCCTTCTTTAAAACACACATTGTAAGTGGAGTTTATATCAGTGCATGATGCTTTTTACATTATGTTTGTGAGGTCATAGTTTGATCGGTTGTTTTTGCCAATTTAAGCAGATTACTAGATCTGTGTTAAATATGTAAAGCTATTTTTAATATCAGCTCCTGTTTTTTACCTCTGTGTTGGCAAACTGTAGGAAATAAGAAAGATCTGCTGTGATCTTAGAGCACTTACGCTTTTCACTGAAGTGAATAGATATGTAGAGATGCTTTTTTATACATGAAAACCTACAGACGTTATTGAAACTCATTATAATGATTATTATAAGACAATTATTGTTGTCTTTTGATAAAAGTCATGCTCAGCAGCTCACAAACTGTAGAGAAATGATAGATTTGCTTTGTTCTTATAATGCATAAAACCTCTAAAGTCTCTTTGTAGGTCTGTAGACATAAAAACTTTAAAACTTTAAAGGATTAAAATGTTCTTTTGATTGTTGTTTCATTGACTAACTCATTTCACACAAGACACTCATTTGTCACCTTCTGACATCATCAGAAATGGTCACTGAATCATTAAATGGATCTGAACTAATGTTGGTGAACGTAGTCAAAACACACCATTTAAATCCCACAATGTACAGAGTAAAAAAATAAAATTGTGCACATGCACAGTTGTCATTATTTTAATGATTAAATAATTTATTCAGGACCAGCTTGTGCTCGGTCTTTTATTGTCATGTGTGAAACAGAAGCAAGTGCTCCACAAGATGCCCTTTATTTTTACAACTAATTCTGCTAAATTTTGCAATTATTTTGCAATACTTGAATCTTTAAAATACTACAAATATTAAAAGTAAATAATACCTATATATGAATATATACTGTAATGTATTAATACTGCACTGTAAGTGTTGGGTCTGTGCGAGCCACCTACTCACAGCTGTGTCCCCCCCACTTTTAAAATGACTGCTACGCCCCTGGTAATGATAGACGTTGTATGACTACAGTAGCAGTCCTTGGTTCATTGTTTGTTTTGCCTCTCATGATTTATTTGTGACAAGAATGTCCTCATCTATACTCATCTAAGCAATCTGAGACACGCACTTGCTATTTTAAATTTGGTTTAAGTCGTTCAAGTTCTACAAAGCCTGGATCTTTGTCTGGAGTGCTGAAACCAGTCTGTTTTCATTTGTCAGTGTGCCAGATGAAACACATCTCTCATTCGATCACCACAGAGTGAAGTCATAACACGGACACATGTTTGAAACTATACATTAGCGTGTCTGTTGGTCTACGGTGTGCCCACTGCTAGTTTGACCAAATGATAAACAGTTATCAGCTGTTAGGGGTCAGGGAGGTTATACAAGCTGTCTGCAGATCTTTCCTCGTCTCCCCGGAGCTGAAAATGGATTAGCAACAGAAGCTCATATACACCGGAAAATATAGAATTGGAGTCATATTTGAATAACTGAGAAGCTGAGGTACTTTGAGTTAGGACTCATGGCAAAAAATTGTTTTTTATATTTGTGCAGCCTTTGGCGATTTTATATATATAAGCATTTTAGTTATTTTGTTGAGTCTTTATCCATCGATGGAAGAACATGAGCAGACTAACCTGAAAAGCGATGTAGCCTATTAACGCCTTCACAGCTGTAGATTTGGACATGTTTTCAGAACTGGAGATAATTTTGTTTATTTTAAAGCATATATTGAATCTAGTCAGAACCTGAAGAGTTTGTTGTACTGAGATTATTTACTTACTGCAGATACAGGGGAGGTCTAGACAGCAGGATGCTCGTGTATTACAGGACTCAAGCAATAATACTGTCATGCTGCCGTTTTTTCGGATAAAATACAATTAGAATACAGTTCATTTCAAACGTAATAAAACATCACTCAGCGAGTAAAAACGCTGATTACCACACCTGGAGTTGCGAGTTTGAATCCAGGGCATGCTGAGTGACTCCAGCCAGGTCTCCTAAGCAACCAAATTGGCCCGGTTGCTAGGGAGGGTAGAGTCACATGGGGTAACCTCCTCGTGGTTGCGTTTAGTGGTTCTCGCTCTCAATGGGGCGTGTGGTAAGTTGTGCGTGGATCGTGGAGAGTAGCATGAGCCTCCACATGCTGTGAGTCTCCGCGGTGTCATGCACAACGAGTCACGTGATAAGATGTGTGGATTGACGGTCTCAGAAGCGGAGGCAAATGAGACTTGTCCTCCACCACCCGGATTGAGGCGAGTAACCGCGCCACCATGAGGACCTACTAAGTAGTGGGAATTGGGCATTCCAAATTGGGGAGAAAAAATCACTACTGTACATGTCTCATCTAATAATTATGGTCTTTCACTGTAGAATTATTAATTTAGCATCACAGCATGAAAACAGTTGAAAACATCGTCACTACTCACAGACAGTTCAGGAAAAACACTGTTCCTTTTTATCCTCAGTAATAATGTCATTTCAAAACATGTGAAGCATTCACAAAAAAGATGCTAAATAGAAATGAACAAACTCTCAAAAATGTCTAATGAACTTTTAGCACATGTATACACACCTGTTAGCACAATAATAATATTGTTTATATGTAATTCATTGCACTCTGTTTCTGGATGTCTATCGCAGCTGGACCGTAACAGTGGATAATATAAGTAATCCCCACTCTTGACTTCTTGCTTATAAAGTGAAAAGAGCACACAAACAAATTATTCCAAGCTTTTTCAAACAGATGTACCTAAGTCAATCCTTCTGTAGGCAGCCGATGTAAGAAGCAGCATCTGGGACCGGAGCACTGTGCTTTGCGAGTGGTTTCTGATCATAACATTGCTGTTTTAGACAAAACGTCTTGCTTTGCTTGATTATTAGGATAACCATTAATTGCACACATTGTTCGGGAAATTTTTAAGACATCTTACAACATTTAAAAAGCAAGAATCTAACCGCATGACACGCAAGCAAGCAGAGACCGGCTACACACAAAACTCCAACCAATCCCACTTCCGCTAGCCAACCGGAAATTCCGCCCATCTTGCGAAATATACGTAAGTAGACTCGCTGAGAATATTGTGGATTAGTCTGTTTATTATTCTGGAATTGTAAACAAAGGCTTTTCCGTATAGTGACCTTTGGCCCCTTAGGCGGTCAAACAATGATCCATTAAAGTGACCCACATTCAAGCTCCCGAGGACAGCTGTGAGCTGTGAGTAACCTTCGTGGCTACCTTCTTCACCGGAATTGACCGATGGTGTCCAGGGATTTGCATCCCGGTTTAAGTTTAGTTCCTGGACCGTTCTGATCCATGCGCACAGGGGTGAAAATGAATCCTTGAGGGAATGTGGACCCAGGTGTGAGCCCCTCTCCTTTGATCTGATTTCATTGATTAGTGTTTCCTGGTGAAGTCACAGCCACACTTCAAACAGGTGGAAGTTGATTTTAAATAACCGTTTTCGGCAGATTGCCAGTACTGGAGATTATAGTTCTTTCTCGCCCCATACAAATGTCTAGAATTGACATTACAGCATTTAAAGGGGTCATGTTATGAGGAATCAACTTGTCTTTGATATTTTGACTAACGGTAGACCGATATATCGGTTGTACCGATTAATCGGTGCCAGTAGTCACTTTTTAGAACTATCGGTTATTGGCAAAAATCTATACCGATAGTTGCAGATAGTTTTTTTATTGCTCATCAATAAACCTCATCTGGTGATATATATATATATATATATATATATATATATATATATATATATATATATATATATATATATATATATATGTATGTATGTATATATACATACACCACGGGTCTGTTGAATGCTTGATTCTGATTGGTTGACAGACGTTCTAAGGTGTGCAATTATTTTTCAAGTAGACACACGGCTATGAAGTAGTTCCAGGTCTTGACTGCATTACGGTTCCATATTACTTCGCCAAATTATTTCAGTTATTTCAGTTATACCACAACAAAATAACCAATGACATTGGTTAAAGTAAATCAGTTAAGAATGTCAAAACAATGTCTAAAATATCCTACATTTATTTAAATTTTGGTTAAAAAGAGCCCTCGTGCTCCCTCATCTCCCCCGCACTTACACATGCTCACACACATATGCTCGCACACACACACACACGCTCGCACACACACACACACACACACACACACACACACACACAACCTTTTAACTCCTATGCCGAAAAGCAGCGCATCCTCCGTTGCTAGTTCTAACGTGACGTTTTCGAATTAGCAACGAAGGCTTGAGCAGTTGAACAGTTTCTATATAATCTGAAATATCTGTGGGAAAAACCCTCGCGCTCCCCCTCTCACACACACACACAATCGTGGACACACAGACATTATACGTGTAATGCACACACTTAAGGCCGAAACATACACGTGAGAGTCATCATGTCAGCGCACTCCTGCATCTCAGTGGGGATGAAAAAACATTTGTTAAGGTTTATAACGGGAATATGGCGACACGCATCTTGGACATTTTGAAGTGATGTTACTTCTGACGAGAAAAAAGGTAATCCCAGATGCGAGATATCTCACTTTCTGAGTTCCTCACTTTCGATCCCTCAAATACAAACTCACACGCACACACAAAACCTCATTACTCCAGTATGTCCTCGAGTAAAGCAGCGCAATCCTCCGTTGCTAGTTCTAACGTGTACGTTTTCGAATTAGCAACGAAGGCTTGAGCTATATTAAAAGTAAGACGCTGAATCTGTGGCGGAAGTAGTTCCTCTCATAAGAGAATTTTAGGGATGAAAACCAGAAAATGTCTTGAGATAATTGACTCTGGCCCATTGAATTGTTGAAAAATAATGCACACAGCGTCGTGACCACATTACTACCTTGGGTGTGCATAATTTGTTTTTTCACCCAATTTAGAATGCCCAATTCCCATTGCACTCTAAGTCCTTGTGGTCATGTAGTGATTCGCCTCAATCCAGGTGGCAGAGGATGAATCCCAGTTGCCTCCGCATCTGAGACCATCAACCCGTGCATCTTATCACGTGGCTTGTTGAGCACGTTGCCACAGAGACATAGCGTGTGTGGAGGCTTCACGCCATCCACCGCGGCATCCGCGCCCAACTCACCACGTGCCCCACCGAGAACGAACCACATTATAACGACCACAAGGAGGTTACCACATGTGACTCTACCCTCCCTAGCAACCAGGCCAATTTGGTTGCTTAGGAGACCTGGCTGGAGTCACTCAGCACGCCCTGGGATTTGAACTAGTGAACTAGCGAACTCCAAGGGTGGTAGCCAGCATCTTTTACCACTGATCTACCCAGGCCCCTGGATGTGCATTATTTTTAAACAATTCAACGGTCCGTCATCAATTATTCCTTACATAGTATAAACTATATATTCATAAAAAACTATACAAAACTGTTCATCTGGTGAATATAAAGGCTATAAAATCTTCTTACATATACTGCAGAGCATTGCAATGTAGCCAAGTCTCTTTCTTTTTAAAATAAGAGTCCCCGGTGTATTTCAGGCTTGTTTATAGTTAAAAGTTCTGCATTATGCACCAAATCTAAATTAATCGGTTATCTGCCTTTTCCCCCCACCTTAGTTATTGGTATCGTCAAAATCCACTATCGGTCGTCCCCTAATTTTGACAGATAACACATCATTGCACTAAAAAAACATACTGTACATTTTAGAATTCAAAAATTCCTCTCCAGCCCAAAAAGAGCATTTATTGTTTTCACCCTGCAAAAACGACTCGTTTTGAAATCTCCCCCCTTGTGGCGTAAAAGGTAGGAGTCATTTGAAGAGTCCCCGCCTCCACAACGTGTAATCGCCGCGGTGAATTCAGCAAGAGAGATCGGATAAGGGACAGCAACACTGGAAGTTGCACTATTTTTACTGTAGTTGCTTTTAACCAACAAAAACATTAAGATGTGGAGTAACAGGCCCAGACATTGTTGTGTTCCTGGTTGTGGACAAACTGCATCTCTGCATAGCTATTCAAACAATTGTTTAATTTGCCTGAGTTTGTTTGATATGAATTATATAGTAAGCCATTTTTAATGCATAATAACTCCCAACGCGGAAAGGATTGTGCCTATTACACGGTTACTCACCAAAGAAATATATACTTCCTCATGAAGTATCAATTTGAGATAAAATGATTTATTACGTTAGAAGAACGCGGAGTGTAATGAAAGACAGTGGTGAATTATATGCTAGTAATGCTGCCAGCTGTCTCGTGTTAGGACGTCCTATATTATGACAGAAATAAACATGTCTGGATGCCCTTTGTTCTGTGATTAAGCGGCTGTTCCATCGAGGCAGAGCACCTACCCTCGTTGACCGGCAAATCGATAGCTTGAGGGAAACCCCACCCGGCGAACATCTCATATTTGTCGAAATGGGAAGCGTATAAATGTGGAGACAGAAAACCCACAAGCCCTGTCTCTTATAACTCTCTTTACAGCTGAATACAGATTTATTTGCCTTTCACATTCACTGCTTGTGTTAGTCTGGAATATTTACTCAGTTGTCAGCTTTAAGGTGTACTACGGGTTAAATGGAGTGTTGGTAGAAAAAGGTCATGCAATAATACATTTTGCGCAAGAAAACGTTTAGTTTTAGGAAAATGTGCCATGAAAATAATGTTACAAGGCAAAAAGTCTTAAAATAGGCTTCATTTTGTTATGCAAATTAAAATGTCTTATTTTATTCTTTTGATTTTGGCAAGAAGTGTGACCCTGATATCGACTTTGGCATACAAAACTGACACCTTTGAGAAACCAGAGAAACCCTCAACTATCTCCAACACGTCTATCACACAGAATGAGGCGTAACAGCGACACTTGCGCTAGTGGTTTTAAACTGTCCTTGAACCCTCATGTGTCCGGCATCTCTCAGTGACCGGAGCGATGAACTCAAGGAAAAAGGTTAATGCTACTCTTCGGCATAAAAGATTTGTAGCTTTGCACCTATCAGTTACCTATACAAGGTTGCAAAGGTTGCGTTGCAATTTAGGGCATCTCCCTGTCCTGTGTCACAGATGTGATCTCTTATCTTCAGTGATGTGCTTTCCTATCGCGAGCCGTGTCACTCCACTTGTCTTTAAACTGAGGTGAAACAGCATACTTTACACTGGACCTTGGTCCATTTTTAATGTCCTCTTCCTGCTCTGTCATTCGAGTAAATGCAGCAAGCCATTAGTGTAATGCACAGACATGCTGTGATGGCTGCATAATGCGATCATCTGTGTAACAGGAACTTAACAGGTGTATGATTCATGTTTCGCATTGCACAAACTTGACTGCGGTTTAATGCACTCTGTGTAGTCATGCAGTGGGCGATGACGTGGTCTCTTTTGAGTTCCAGACCCATTTTCTTGATTTCAGAATTAAATTTTGAAGCTCTAATGACTATGTCAAAAGACCCCATACAGGTGAATCTTATAAAACCTGTCAAGAACACATCCAGGTGATATTTCACCACAGATTCAAAGGCGGAAAATGAAGCCTTTTTTACGATCATCGAGTTTTGCATGATTTTCACGACAATTAAAGGAATATTCCCGTTTCAATTCAAGTTAAGCTCAATCGACAGCATTTGTGGCGTATTATTGATTACCACCAAAATGTATTTCAACTTGTGCCTTCTTTTAAAAAAGTGAGGCACTTACAATGGAAGTGAATGGGGCCAATTTTTGGAGGGTTTAAAGGCAGAAATGTGAAGCTTATAATTTTATAAAAGCACTTACATTAATTCTTCTGTTAAATATTGTGTATTATTTGAGCTGTAAAGTTGTTTATACACACACACACATATATATATATATATATATATATATATATATATATATATATATATATATATAGGGTTTACGGTGTTACATCGTCATGGCAACAAAGTTGTAAAATTGTCTATAACTTTCCACAGATGTGGTTAGTAAGTGATTTAATCACAGTAAAATCATGTTAACACACATATTGTTTATGTCTTGTGTCTATACTTTTGAAACAGTGAGTATTTTAATGTTTACAGATTGACCCCATTGACTTCCATTGTAAGTGTCTCACTGGAACACACATTTGTGATTTGATTTTTTTTTAATTTTTTTAAGTAAATGAGGGAATTATGCCACAAAAGCTGTCGATTGAGCTTGTATTGAACCCAGAACATTCCTTTAACTGTCATGAAAACATTGTTAGAATGCAAATAACAACAATGAATCTTCATGCAAAATATAACTTTGCTTTTTTCTTTTGATTTATGGGGTAAAATGTGACCCCATTGTGAGATTCAAGCGTGCATATGCTTGCAGTCTTTTTACTTGAAAGGAGCTTTTTCTTGAAAACGGCAGACAGCCATACCTGTAATAAAAATCCCAATTATAAATCCCTGCATCATTATCTGTACGTTCTAATAGCAGCTTGACAGCAGTGGTCACACAGAGAAAGAGAGGTTACGTGCACTTAGAAAGGAGGATTTCTGGGAATCAGAAAGCGCCCTCTATGCACAGAACTCAATAGATCGGTTCAGCTTCTCTTTTATGTCGGGCTATTATTAGTGAACTGTTTGGATGCATTCAGAATTACACATACACACACATTGATTTTGGCAACCGTTGTGTTGTTAGCTGATGCTTGAAGGGAAACAGCCATCACAATTTTAGTTCTGTTACAATCCAATAGTGAGTTGCCACCCTGCTTTACCTTTTTCAACTGCTCTGGAGGGCTTTAGCCTGGCAGACATCGATACCACAATGCCGAACCTGGACAAAACAGCACTATGATGTATGTGTGTGTGTTTATGCATGTGTTGTAAATCCAAGAAAAATGAGCATTTAGGATGAGTCTGTTTGCACAGTATTCATTAGTCCTGTGTCATCAGAAGCCAAAGCATTCATTTAGCATGTTTTCAAACCTATCCTTATGCCATTGTTTAGTAGAGACCTATTCTACCGCACAATTGCATGGAGCACGCAGGCCTTTTCAGGTGTATGATCGTGCAAACAAACCAGATCAGCAGGTGCAAAATGATACAAGTCTAGTTGTCCCCAGAGTTAGGTGAGCTTCACCAAACCTATGAGAAATATTACAGCGGTGTTCGGGAAGCAAAAAGTGGCATGGTGTTGAAGGCGAAGCTCAAACAAGATTAATCTAAGTGGGTCGACGGCAGTCCAGCGCGCTCTCCATGCCAAAACGGGTCTGGGAAATGACCAAGTCAATGCAAAAATGATTAAACTAATCAAGATCGTGGCATTTCAGTATGAAGCTCTGAAAAGTGGGATTGATGGCCTGAACGTTTGAAGAAATGTGTGTGAGGATTGGCCTTTTCCCGTTTAGGTAGAACGGTAAGAATATCTTTAAAACTGTAAAAATCATTATCTTAACCTGAATTTTACTCTTGATTTCCGGTTATCGAAACATCCGTAAAACAAGACACCTTTTCTTGTTTTCTATTCTAAGAAAACAAGTCTTAACATCTTACACAATTGTACATCTTAAATGCATCTTATTTTTCAGATGCTTAGAATTTTTTTGCATGCAAAACAGGACAAAATGCTGATTAATAAAATGTTTTTGCTGTGAAGTTAAAATAATTTAATGTGATTTGACCGATAATACGGCAGTGAAATATGTAGTAAATGACAAACTTAGCATTATATCTCAGGGGAAACGGTGATTGAGTAATAAATTAGAATTAAAATAAGCGATTTTGCAGAAAGCCACATTTTTCTTTGCTCTCCAGAGCCCGAGGAAATCACACAGGCTATTACATTGATTCACAGGCCATCATTTAATGAAGACAATAACAAATAGCCTCACAAGTGAATTGTATTTTTCTTTATCACATTACGAGAAGATATTGCCCTCAGGGACAGAGCGGCCACGCAGAGACCAACTTCACTCGCTCACTGTACTGACGATGTGTGGCTGTGAGAGTTAAAGAATTAGTTTATCTGTTGTTGTTCCAAAAACTTTCTTCTGACTTACTTTCTTCCATGCAACACAAAAGAAAAATGGCACAATGTCCAGAGCTGTCGTTTTCGTAATGGAGACCAAAAAATAAAGTATCGTGAAAGTGCTGTATTCCAAGTGTTCTCAAGTCATACATCAGCTTTGTGTGAGGAACAGACTGAAATTTTAATCGTTGTATATTAAAAACCACCATAGCTTTCCAGTCTCACTCCAGCTTGCATTAAATTCAAATAGGGCACCTCAAGACGTGTCATGCCAGGTTTGACATCGGTGAAACCAAGCTTCATTGAATGTCACATGTGCATCTCGTTATTAATGACAAACCTGCCGCAACATGTCTTGAAGCACCATATCTGAATTGAACGTGAGCACAAATGTCATTTAAGAGGTTTGCATGCCCAAACATGAACATCTTCTCGAATCTTTGAGACGCCTCCACGAATTATGCTTGAAAATCTAACATGAACCTGGTGGTTTGTTGGGTCCCATCTAAGCAGACCTAGATTAGTTGAGTTGAGTACTTCATACAAAGCTATCATATCACTTCAAAACACTTGGAATATAGTGCATGAGTCATATAAACTATGATGCTTCAGTGGTGCCTTTATGGTACTTTATGTTCAATTTGGAGCTGGATAATGCAGACGTTCATTGTCTGGAAAAGGTCAGTTTGTTCCACAGAATAAAGAAAGTTATCCTTTAGAAGAACATGAGGGTGACTAAATGACTATTTTTTATTGAACTGTCCTTTGAGCTTGAAGGATACAGTATGTATGGTATATACATATATTTACACATTTGTTTATCTGGTAAAGAACCAATTTTATAATATGAGCATTTATTAGTCATTCAGTCTGCATGCTTGGACCCTTGTGTGTTTGACTTTGTACAAATGGATTGCTACTTCCAACAAAGCATGTTTAGATGATTGGCATCTCTTAATTTTGTTTTAGTAATGTGAAAACAGGCATTACGTTGGATCACTAACTTATGGGAGACCAACAGAAGAAGTATTTTGACCTCTTTGGAGTGAAACTGAAATGTCTACCAGTGCATTTAAAGACTTAATGAGAATGAGTGAGCTGATCTTAAATCAGAACATCGTGAAAACAGCACTGGATACAGCAGCTCTGATCCTAATCCCGCCTTTTATCTGAATATTACACATATCAACATTATAACACTTAATCATCATTATCCTGTATACACATGCACACATACTGTGTGAAGGAAACCAAAACTGAACATTTTGGAAAATTGAAAAAGAAAGGGGACTGACAATGTCAAGCTCCAAAAATGAGAACAAATAAGGCCCATAACAGCAGTCCAGAAGACTTTTGTGTTATATACCGAGTCTTCTGAAGCCATATGAAAGCTTTGTGCATAACAGACTTTCAAAGTTGAGTGTGTGTCAATTAAAGAATCAAGGTGAAAGCTCATTTGAACTGATCATAATTAAGTTTTAATCATGTATGCATTTTGTGTACGGTTTATGAAAATACAGATTTAGCTGATTTGTGAGGCGACAGGCTTGTGCAACCAAACTACATTTCCCATCATTCTCCCAAAAATGAAATATTTTGTCATCATCTACTCACCCTCACGTTGTTCCAAAGCTGTATGACTTTTTTCATGTAAAAAAAGATTTTATTTTAACCCTTAAACGCATGGGCATTTTGCCAAACATTGTTAGATACTCGGGTCTTTAGAGACCAGTATATCTATCACAAATGGATCTACAAAAAATGCCCAGATAGTGTCAAAATTTCAATTGTTTTTCAAGACAAATAGAAAATAATAAAACGGAATATATTCAGATTTTTTGCATTATGTTTTATTTTTCATATGCAACAAATCTAGAACAGGATTCATTACTTCCACACTGAAACTGCATGAGACTCTCACAATGAATTTTCTTTAGCAAAAATAGGTATCTGCTCACCGAAATTTAAAACACTGCCTCCAGTGGCCAAAGTGGTAAGTGTTGCAGGGCGTTTAGGCAAGTGTGAGCTCCATTTATGTCCAGGAGAGGTCGCCAAAAACGAGTTGTGAAGCGAGTTCCTTTCGGCTGTACAGTATGTAATACTGTGAAGGGGAATTCATATTTTATGGACTCTACCCCCCCAACCCAAACCTAAACCTAAACCTAAACCTAAACCTAACCATAAGTGAAGTAAAAATGAAATGTTAGGGGGAAAAGTGCAACCTCTGAATCACGCTCGTCTCTGATTAAGCGAACGTGATTAAGTCCTGGTTTCACCGTGGATACGAACCACGCTGCTGACACAACGCGCTGCCGGTCGAGCCATGTGTGAAGGTAAACACACTGAAACCGATGCAAGAATTTGCTGGGAAATGTCGCATGTCAGTGAGTCGGCATACTGTCGCTGATCCTTGGGTGCCGGGATGTTCGGAAGCAGCATGCTGACTTCCTGTTGGTCAAACACGTATTGAACTACACATAAGCTAAGTATTTTCTCAGGCACTTTTTAGGTCTAAACAGACACAAAAAGTACATAATTTCAGTAGTACCCACATATGACAATTGCCAATTCCTACTGTTTATGTGTTGTACTTGCTATAGTTTACTTCCATGTTGCTTCTTCTTCAAATATAAATCAAGTCAATCACTGAAACAACAGCGCCACCTTGAGTAAGAAATAGCATGTATTATATGTATGTGTACATGCATATGAGATACTGATAATTCACCACTGTCACACAGAACATCAACGTGATATAGTAGATATAGTATAAAATAATCATAAAAATATGATTTATGAAAGTGCAAAAAAAGCGACTCTATTTCATATCTCGGGTCTTTAATGACCCGATACACTTTTGGTAAGTAAGCAGTTATAAAAAAAAATATTGTGCAATTTTGCCTTTTTTTAATGTAATTTTGTTACACTATTCAGAAGAGAAAGGTTGAGGGTTGAGACTAAAGAGGTGTAGGCATAACTCCAAAAAATGGATGAGGTACAGGGGTGTCTTTGTCTAAATGACAGCTGACACCACGACAAGTGGCCTTTGTTTTTCACTGGCACAGTGTCCCTGTGTTTGTCCCAGTGTTTAGCTGCAGCATTACAGGGTCTACAAGGATACTGTGAGTTTGCGCTGTCAACCGCAGGGGGCTGGAAAAGTAACGTATGTGGAGCTTGAGCCTGTATCATGCGAGACACGCTGAAGCAACAGACCCGAGGGTTGAGGTTTGACCCCAGTGGTGAGCCCATAAGCTCAGGACGAGAGCGGGCAAACGTCCTACTTTGAAAGTGACAGCTGAGCCAGAAAGAACTTGAATCATGCGGAGGTCTCTGTAGCCACAGTGCATGAGGCAAATTAAGGTTCTGATTGGACTTGTTGTTTGCTAAAGCAAACAGAAGTTGGTTAATTGTCTCTTAATGCACTGTTAGAACCACAGTCATGTGTTTCAGTTCTGTAGAACGATGCTACACCTTTGTGGACTTGGAGCCTTTGACTTATACAGGCAACAAGCACTCACAAGCAAACTGTAGGACAATGCTTTTAAAGAGATAGTTCTGTCATCATTTACTCACCCTGATGTTGTTCCAAACCTGTTTGACCTTTTTTTCTTCTAAGAAAGATAAAAGGAGATGTTAGGCAGAATGTAAGCCTCAGTCACTGTTCACTTTCACTGCATCTTTTTCCATACAATGAACGTGAATGGTGACTAAGACTAACCAGTGCTGGGGAGAACTGTACCGTAGGTTGCTTAAATGACCAACGTTACCGAAGCGTAGCAATTTTCACCACAGTGTAGCTTTTCCAGTAATCATGAGCTACTTTTAATGTAATATATTGTCAGAACATGCCACGTTTGTTACATTGTATTGCAAACTCAACTAAATCATCCTCACTCTCTCATTTAGCACTGGGAAAACAAAATCATTTAAGTGAATCGGTGAATCGGTTCTTGCAGAAAGTAAAGATTCACTTATTGAGTGTTGGGAACGCTGATTCATTTTAGTGAGTTGGTTCCTTTGGACGGTTCATGTAAATGATTCACTGATTCACTTGAGAAGGGATTTCGCCTTCTTTTTTTATATGAAGTATGTACTTAATTGTTGCTAAATTGAATATTTGATTCTTTAATGTATGTTTTTGTTTAGTTCATTAGTGTATATTAAGTATACATTTATTTTCAGCTTAATGTTGTCTTCGTATTTGTTTAACCTTTGCGAAAATTAACCATGGTTTTAATATAGTAGTACTGCAGAAACCATGGTTAATATTTACTAGAAATACCATAGTTAAACTATGGTTACTATAGTAAAACCTTGGTCACCCTAATTAAATATATAACTATCAGGAGATATTGTTAAATTATGCTAAATGCATAAAAAATGTGAAATTTTGTAATATAATCTGATTGTTATATGTCAAAAAATATGTTCTTCTTTAAATAGCTTCAGTGTAGTTAGCTACTTTTTGTTAGAAGCTTGTAGTGTAGTGAAATACTTTTTTTTTTTTTAAGAGTAGCTTGACTGACTGGGGCCTGGGTAGCTCAGTGGTAAAATACGCTGGCTACCACCCCTGGAGTTCGCTAGTTCGAATCCCAGGGTGTGCTGAGTGACTCCAGCCAGGTCTTGTAAGCAACCAAATTGGCCCGGTTGCTAGGGAGGGTAGAGTCACATGGGGTAACCTCCTCGTGGTCACTATAATGTAGTTTGTTCACGGTGGGGCGCATGGTGAATTGAGCGTGGTTGCTGCGGTGGATGGCATGAAGCCTCCACACGCGCTATGTCTCCGTGGCAACGCGCTCAACAAGCCACGTGATAAGATGCGTGGGTTGACTGTCTCAGACGCGGAGGCAACTGGGATTCGTCCTCCGCCAACCGGACTGAGGCGAATCATTATGCGACCACGAGGACTTAGAGCGCATTGGGAATTGGGCATTCCAAATTGGGAGAGAAAAAAAAAAAAAAAGAGTAGCTTGACTGTTGTTTAACTTCTTTAAATACTATAAGCTCGAACGTAACTTGGGAAACCTCCGTTTCAAAGTAGCTTCCTAACATTATGTCTGACATGTCCTTTTATGTTTTTTATTTTATTTTATTTTTTTATGTAAGGCAGGTTTTCTAGCCCAGTGTTATGGTGTGTCCAAGTCCTCTGGGGAAGTTCGTACTTACGAGGTCGTAAATTGTAAATACGATGTGATGTGCGTTCAAGTAATTTTAGTTCAAGTAATTTCTTTTGTTGCAAATTCTTGTCGCTGCACATACCAGCTAACTGAGTCTTATATTCATCGTTATTTTAAAGATTTATCGTTATTCTTTATTAACAGTACAAAAATTGCATACAAATTAAACTGCACAGTCAAAATCCTCAAGTTAAATTACATCCGATAAAATTATCAGTAAATCAAAAATAAAGTAAAAAATAAAGATATAAAGTAAATTATTACCGATAACAATTTGCTTCCACCATGTTTCATAAAATCGACACATCCCAACTTGAAAAGTCAGGGCTCAAAGAAATGTTTCCCACTCTTAATTACGACTTTGCGGTGGGTTATGATTAGCTTCATGTGCGCTCAACTCGTAAATACAATCATTCCGATATGACGAATGCATCATCCATTATGTGCGAACTTAGCGATATTTGTGGGATGGTTTGGCTCAACTAATGGCGTGAATTTGAGGCAGAACTGTCTGTTTGTTTGAACAGTGGCAAATAGGGGGAGTTATTATATTTGCAGTTGCATTTGGTGAAGCTAGTGGTGCAGAAATGATAAACTTCAGCTTTAAAGGGAACTCCTTGTGTTTTGGCGACTACCTATGATGAAGTCAGATTTTAGCCCTTTTTGCGCAAGTTAAATTTAAGAGGAACACTGTTTAGTTAAGTTTTCATAAAGATGTGCACCAGCATGCTTTTCAATTGCTGACTGGTTTAATCATCAGATTTGTAGTGCCTTGAGTCTTAAGAGTGGTGTGTTATCATAGGGTCTCATTGCTAGCCAGAAAGCTACTGAATAACGGCATAATCAGCCACAGTAGCTCTGAGTGACACAGTTTTGACCCTGAAGATTACAGCTGTGGTCTCAGAAAGAGAGACATACTTCAAGTAAGAGCTAAAACGTCTGTCAGAGCGTTGAAGAGAAGATGACAAGCTCAGTGGCAGTCGCCCACAAACAGCCAGCCTTTCAATGCTAATCAGTATATTAATCACTATTTGCTTCCCCCACACACAAACTGCTGTTTCCCTGTGAGGTGAGGTATCTGGTAGGGGTTGATTGACAGCAGCTTCAGTGGGTCACTGTAATCACGGGGGAGAAGTCTCAATCCTCGCACTGTTAGCATGCTAGCAACACGCTAATGACGAGTAGAACAAGCCGTTCTGAAATCAATACGCCCACTGAAATCACACTCAAGTGACTCCTTGGTTCCAGCAGGATGAGTCTAGCTCGCATTTCTAAAATGTCGAGGAAGAGGGGTGAATCCTGAAGCGCTGCACTTATGCTTCATCATGTTCTGAAATTACAGGGGCGGTAGGGTATGAATAAGCAGGGACCTAGCTATGCTATATAATATCGATATCTGGGTGGTGCTATGATAACATTGTGATTAAAAATTATATTGCTATATTTTACTCACTTGTTTCTCATTCATTTCCATTTTGCACAATAAGTGCTTTCTGCTTTATTTCATCATAGAGCCTAACCCTAACTACCCCTAACTAACCCTAACTACCCCTAACCCTAACTAACCCTAACTAGGCCTGTCATGATTATTATGTTATCGACTTATCGCACGATATATGGACATGACCTCGATCATTTTTGCTGGCCTTGATATTGCCTATTGTGTTTACATGCGTGTTTGTTTACATAAGAATGAATGTCACCAACATTTTAGCCAGTCGTGCTGCTTCTGTCCTCTCGTCTGCTCTCTGTGTCGGAGGCGGGGCTCAGGCCGGGTTCAAACATCCTCCGTGAGTGGGTTGGACATTCACATTGGCCGCGTCTCTTCCACGAGAAACAGCAGCGCCTCTGTGCAGAAAATAAAGTTATCTATGGGGTCCTATGCCAAAGTTTTTCTTTAATAAGGTCATAAAAAGCTGAGGCTGTTGCTGCTTCAAAGACAACAGTGGGCAGTCACGTGCACTTCATCTTTATCAGCACACTTGGTTGTGATTGGTTAATGTTTTCTATGCTGTATATACAGTATACTGTATTGATATACCACTGTGCTGAATGACATTTACATGCTGCTCCAAAGTGCTTCACAAAATATAATATATTTATAAGAAATCACGGTATAGAAATCTGACAAAATTAAGTAACATTTTTGCTGATAACAAGAAAAAACAAAGAGAAAACAAGGTTATTTTTCTTACCCTATATATTAGCAAATAGTTTTGTCCTTGTTTTAAGCATAAACCCCACCAAATTTTGTTAGATTTCTCTGAAAGCGAGGTTTAATATCTTATTCTGCTTCTCAAGTACATTTTTGGTAACACTTTGTAATAACGAGGCGTTATAAAGTATTTGTAAAGCATTAGTTTATAGTTAATTGATCATTTATAAATTATTGTTCCTTCATTAATAGGCCACATACAAATAGTATGTTACTCTTACATATAAACTGTAGCAAATAATTTGTTATTGGTTAATATATAAGTTCATATATAAGCAGTTTGATAATGTTTTTTCATCCTTGCTAAACAATTCACTAAGCCATGCCAAAACCATCTCAACATTTCAGGTTAATTGATCCTTAATAAATGTTTATTTAGGCATTTATAGGAACAACAATTTAATTAACTTTAAACTAATACTTTATAAATACTTAAAGTTATAATAAAGTGTTACCAAATTTAGGTTTTAAGGATGTTTAGATATTTTTGCTGGCAAACAAGACAAAATGACTTTTTTTATTGATTTTTTTGCAGTGTAGTTTGAGTGTTTTGTTTCTAAAAGTCTCTTAAATTTTGATGGTTTCATGCTCTCACATTGTGATCGACAAAAAAAAAAATAATTAAAAAAATAAAAAATAAAATATATGTATATATATATATATATATATATATATATATATATATATATATATATATATATATATATTTTATATTTTTTCCAAAAAAGTTTTGGAAATTTTATTTTTATTTTTTCCTTTGGAAAAATTTATATTTACCCCTTTGGAAATTTTTCTCTTATTTTAAGCATAAACATCATTAAAAGTTCTTAGATTTCTCTGCAAACAAGACTTTACATCTTATATAATTTTGCTTGTCATAGAAAGGTGTTTAGATATTTTTTACTGTACTGGAAGTGTGGGACTAAAATCAATCCCTGTCCAGCCATGTTAATTCTGTTGTCTTACATTTGAGATCGTTAGTTATCATGTTTTAATTTATTAATTTGTCTAATTCTAATCTCAGTCTCTGAGCTGACTCTATTGTTTTCATTTCGAGTGGACAGTACACTGGTGACCATGTATGATCCATCACACAAGAAACAATGAGTGTGACTAGTCACTGATGACATGACTCACCGCGGTCATTTACCGTGTTAATTAAAAACATGAAGCTGGAGGCTCTGAGAAATTGAGCAGCGGTTATTCTACCAGAGGATGGGGGGTTAGATTAAAGCCACTTCATAATCCTACAGAATTTGGTAATAAATTGTTGATAATAAAGATCTTGTATTTTAAGGTGTCACTCATTGATTTACTGTGACCTTTTAGCCGTTACCGCAGTGAGGGTTTCATCATTTTGCATTTTGTCTGTTGTTCATCAGCAGTTTGAATCTGTAGGGAACATTCAAAGATGAGATGATGGTGCGTGCGTCTTGACAAATGATTAACCAGGACAGTATAAGTGGGAAAAGACAGGCCACTTGTAGAAAAATGAATGCGGAAAATCAGAACAATTGACAGTTCTAAGAAAGGAAGATCCATTTTTCAAAAGAGCCATTTGCTTTATTGCTAAAGGCATTGCCTGATCTTTTTAGATCTGAAATGTGCCCCACAGCTTTTTGTCATGGGCAATTTTGTCCCCACCTGCTGTAGAAATAGCTTGCGTCTGGGACGTGTCTAGTACATGAGTCAAGATCTCCAGTTTCCATTTGTTCAAGTCCAGCTCCAGTGGCAAACCTGCACTAGAATTGGTTATTTTTAATGTTATGATTAGTGGTCGATCGATATATCGCAGAGACTGATAAATCGGCCAATATTCTGAATTTTTTAATTATCGCATCGGCCGATTTGTTTCTTGATGGTACTGAGAATCGCCTGCTTGCATATGAAGTGACTGAGACTTGTAAACAACCAGTCACAGTTCATTTTTGTTGTTATGTGCCATTGTGTGTTACTACAATAATAGACCGGTGTGCAACACAGTGTCATTTAAATGGTCCACATATCAGAGCCGCGGCAGACGCGTTTGAGCTCATAATGTTAAAGCGCTCGCCTGTTTCATTCTCCCTCTCACTCCTCAACAGTTCCCTGTAACTTTTAACTGTCTTGTCTAATGATAAAAAGACAAATATCAATAAAACTAATATCATATATTGTCTGCAAATATGCACATATCTTGTTTAAACAGATGTAATAAACCAACCTCACAAAACTTGAGCAGATCCAGCATCCCATGGAGCGCTCATTTATTTATCTCTAACGCACATATTCTAACAGTCTCTCCTCAACATTTTGCTGTCACTTTTAACTTTCTTTTCTAATGATAAAAGGCAAATATCAATAAAACTTCTATTATATACCGTCTGCAAATATGCACAGATATCTCATTTAAACAGATTTACGAACCTCACGAAAATCCAGTGTTTTCTTCCCGACGAGCGCTCATCTAATATCTTCCTCTGAAGCGTGTTTTCCATCGGCCAGAATCAAAACTTCAGGATCAGGATCAAAAGTTCCTCTCATTCATAAATCATGACGGTCCATCTGTAACAATCCAAGCAGGCGATCCAGGCCGTTTAAACTGTCAGGAGATTGAGGCTCATGGTGGATCCGCACAAGCGTGTGAGTGCAACTTCAAGGCTGCGTCCGAAACCAGAACCCGAAACCCTCATACTCATAGCGAATAATGTTTCGGTTAGTTCAACAGGTCATTATAGTTTATAATGTGGCTGATCCATGTATTAATCCACTGAGCTACAAACTCCCAGAACCAACAATGTCAAATGCGGGGATAAAATTACCAAATTAAATGTCAAATGTTAATTTGAGCACTTGAAATGGCCAGAAACAGTTACATTGTAGTATTTTATTTATTTTTTTATTATTATTTTTATACATTTCTGTTTGTAGTGCAGAAACCTCTACATGACCAAAACGATTCATATGCAAGTAAATCCGGGTCCACATCCACAGAATATCTGGGCTGACCATCAACAGAGGAGCCATGACATTCAGCAAGATATACATACAGTGTCCTAGTTATATCATTAGGTCATGCACATAGAATGCTTGTAATATATATGCAGATTGTCCAATCTGTTTTTATGGGATTCAGTCTCTGGTTATCTGCTAAAAGATGATTTATGAAAATGGAACCAGCAACACATGGAGTCACTGTAGATTGAGTATCTCGACGAACAGCCTTATAGCTAACAAGTCCAAGTATAAGAACTATATTGATGATTCCCTAAATGGATTGGAAGGTCAAATCCAGGCCTGTGAAGCAAGGGAAGTTACAGTATGTTAGTCTGTGCTTACTGTAATTTATGTTCACCTGCAAGCAAGATTTGAAAGAATACTTCACCCCAAAACGACAGTTCTCACCCTCAATTATTATTAATGCACCCTAGTGTCGTTCCAAACCCGTTTGACTTTCTTTCTTCCATAACTAGAGACTCCATAACTAGTCACTTACAAGTGTATTTATTAGTCATGAATTACTGTCTTATTTCTGATCCCTAAACTAAAGTGTTACCAAATATATTATGCCATTTTGCTTCTCTAGTTAATGTATCTTGCTTCAAGGATGTTTAGATATTTTTACTGGAAAACAAGGCAAAATACTCTTTTTTTGCAGTGTATAATCTGACCCTCCGCAAATATTCTCAAATGTCATTTGCACTTCACACATTCAACTTAACAGTGTTGTGATTTGTTATCATATGACTTCATAAGGCTTGGAATATAGCAGACTAATCACATGGACTATTTTCTGACACTTTTATGGTTATTTCTTGGTCATTTTTGGAACTCGACATCATCCGTCCCCAGTCATTATCATTGTGTCAAAAAGAACATCCTGCTGTGTTCCACAGAAGAAAGTCAAACAGGTTTGGAACAACATGAGTGTGAGTAAATGCTGACAGAATTTTCATATCTGGATGAACAATCCCTTTACATTCACTGTATTTTGTACACTGAGTGCGAGCTGTGTAAAATGTCAATGGTAAATGAATTCATATTCCCAAACAGAAAGCACCGCACACGCTCCTGTCTTTAACTCAAATCACAACTCTTGTTAGCCGCTGCGTCTGGCCTCTTCTCTAGGGCATGCGCTTGCTCTTTCTCTTGCCGCTGACATTCTCGTGTTTGTTTGTGTCTGATCTGCATGAGGGACCTTTTATGATGTCATCTCTGATATGTCTCACTGGTGGCAGAGACTGTACTGTACAGACATTTGAATCTGGCTCTGTAACTTCTCAGTGTCAAGTGTGCAGATAAGATCCATGACTTCATCAGGGCGATTGACACCCACAGGGCTCTTAACGACAGCAAACTCCATGACTAAACTCAGCGGAATTCCCGACTGGATTAGATATTCCCATTGAACAACAGTAACTCTGTTTTTGCTGTTAACACTTTATATTGATTCTTATACAAAGAAACAAACAAACAGAATAAACAATATATATATATATATACATATATATACATACATATATATACACTACATACATATATATATATACAAAATCAACTTTAACCCCCATTATTTCCCCCTCCCCAACCCCACTCTGTCCCTCAACAAACATCCCTGTGGTCAAAGCCTAAATTACACAATGCACACATACAAACAAACAAACAAACAAACAAACAAAAAATATTTGAGAAAATACAAATATAAAAATCAACATACAAAGAGAAAAGAAAGAAATCCACAAAGAACACAATCCACAATTGTGAAAAAAAAAAAAAACTCTCTGTTTTATGTATCTGACAAGACATTTCCTTGCTTTGTCCCCTGACTCAAAGTATGTCTGTCTTGCCCTGAATAACCAAAACTCTACCTTCTGTAACAAAATAGTATTATATCTATACTTTAGCTGAGTCAACTCTCTAAGACTATTGGATGACATTCGGTGCTTCAGCTCTGTTTCAGCACTTTTAATACTCTTTTCTAATTCTATGAATTCCTGTGCTTTGATCTTTTTAATGAATGAGGCATTTTGTATGATCCGCCCCCTAAGGACTGCCTAAATCGTCTCCAATGCCACGCCCACAGAGGACACTGAGGACCAATTGGTGTCTACATAAACACTGATTTCTGTCTTTAACATTTGTTAAAATGCTGGGTCCTGTAGGAGGGATGTAATAAAGCGGCATCTATATGATTTTCTTTTCTCTATATGCGGCAACATCTCTAAACACACCAAAGCATGATCGGAAATGAAAATGTTCCCAATTGAGCAGTCAGTGGCAGATGGAATAAGTTGCTAGTTGTATATATATATAAATCTATTCTAGAGTAAAGCTTATGAGCTGATAAAAAAGGTGTAGTCCCTACCAGATGAATTCAGAAGTCTCTAAATGTCCAAAGGGTCTACACACCTTTGCATCACTATGATCAAGGACCGGATCCATTAAAAGATTGACGTCTCCACACAAAACCATTGCATGGAGGATCCCAGCAGCTTGTAGCTTTCCCTCAAGATCTATAAAAAAGTTCTGATTATCAGCGTTGGGTGCATAAATATTAGCCAAAATAAAAATTTGCCCCTGTATTTCAGCCAAAACATTATTGACTCTTCCTAAATTATTTTTGATCTGTTTGAGACATTTAAATTGTAAATGCTTACTTATCAATGTGATGACTCCCCTGCTCTTACTCGAACCAGCACTACAAAACACACACCAACCCCATGCCCTGCCAAGTTTTTCAGCTTCCTGTGGAGAAAGGTGCGTTTCTTGAAGGAACACTATATCAAATTTTTTCGTTTAAGAAAAGATATAACCTTCCTTTTTTTTATAGGGTGCCCAGCCCATTAACATTTGAAGAGAAACATTTTACCTATATTAAAGTGTGACATACTGACATGCAAAGAATATATATATATATTTTCCTTAACATTAACCGTGCCATTAAACTGTACATAAATGTGTTCAATAAAATAAAAAAATAAAATAGCCCCAGTAAACAATAACATTGAACCCACACAGTGAACAAATGAGCTCAACAAAAAGTCAACAAAGGGAGAAGAAAAAGAAAAAAAGAGAGTCAGGCAGGAGCCAGTGGGCAGACAACAGAACAACAAACCCTCTCAGGCTGCATCAGTAAAATGCACAATGTGCTGTCTGTATTGTTGATAGAGTGCAGGGAAATTTACCCACTCACACCATTGATTTAATGAAGGCCATTGCTTGTCGTTGGAATATAAATGCTTTGAGTCCATCCTTGCCGTCAATTCTCAGCTTAGCAAGTTAAAGCAGTGCGACGCCATACCTTCTGTTGGTGCAGTAATATTTTACACTCTTTGATCCCGCCCCGCTTCACTTGTGTAGCTCTAGCAAAGTCCGGAAAAACCATGATGTTGTGGTCCTCCCAACACAACTTGCCTTTATTTCTCGCCGCTCGTAGAACAAAGACTCTGCCAGCCGACCACAAGAATCTTGCCAGGATAGCTCGGGGTCTGTCACCCTTTTGGCACACTCAGCTTTGAGCTGGCGGTTCGCTGTGTCAATCAAATTTGGAATGAGCCCCTCCAAAAACTTCACCATATCTTGACCTTCTTTTCCCTTTGGGATTCCAACGAAACAAACATTATTACGTCTTCTCCGATTTTCCATATCCTCTAGTTTTTCCCACACCTGTTCAACATTAGCCTTGGTAGCAGGCGGGCTAGCCTGTAGCTCTCTAGAAAGTTTCGCCTTCATAGATTTGGTCGCACGACATATTTCTGCGAGGCCCTCCATGTCGGTCGAGATTTTCTTTAGTGCTGCATAAATGTTCGAGATATCCCGACCTACATCATGAAGCTCGCTGTCATTATCGACTGGACCTCCGCCATCTTGATCCTGCAAGGCGTCTGACGTGTGAGAGCGTAAGTGCTTTTTAATGTACCCACAGCCCGATGATTTAGAATTTTTCGACATCCTGCACTCCCAGCATAGTTTAACACACAAAACTATTACAGTTCTCACCAGTTAATATTGCTTAAAATGATAATTGAAACAAAGTTTAAGCGGAGCTCGCTTCTAAGCTACCAGCCCTCGCATAGTGTCATGTGACTCCACAACCAGTGTTAACTAAAAGAAGTGATGCACTAACTTAATTTTAGTGAATCATTTCTTCTGGACAGTTCATGTAAATGAACCGGTTAAAATAAATGATTCACTTGTATTTAGCGTTTGGAACTCTAATTAATTTTGGTGAGTCTGTTCATTCAGATTTATGTTAATTAGCTACCGTAGTTCACATAAATGATTCACTGATTCAACTGAGTGCCTATGCAGCCTTAAATGGACTTTGTCTTCTTTTCTGAAGCAACATTTTTGGTTAATTACTGCTTTTTATCACTATATTTTGGCTTAGTTATGCAAAATAGAGTGATATCTAGATTTATTAGTTTTTATTCAGGGTTCATTTCTGTGTTCAATTTAATATTATCTCAGTTATATAAAATAGGTTGTTTTCTAGTTTTATTAGTTTGTAATAAGTATAAATTTAAGTGTTTAATTTAATGTTGTATCATGGGTGTTTTCTAGTTTTATTCGTTTTTTATTCAGAATAAATTTCAGTATTCGATTTAATGTTGTCTCAGTTATATAAAATAGCTTGTTTTCTAGTTTTATTAGTTTTTAATTAGTATTAATTTCTGTGTTCAATTTAATGTTGTCTCCGTTATATAAAATAGGATGTTTTTATTAATTTTTTAATTTCACACTCAAAAAAATATTTTAGCCTATTTTTAAGATTTATGTGTTTTAATTTCATAACAATATCCCATCAAATTTAATTGTGTAATATTTAACACAATTAAATTATTAAAACTTAAAAATATTTTTATTTTTATTTTATTTAAAGTAAATTTTGTTATAAAATTAAAATGCGTAAAAAAAAAGTATGTTACATTTTTATGTTGTCACCCTAATTGTTTAAAAATATTTTAGCATATTTATTTTTAAATTAATGCATTTTAATTCCATAACAAAACTCCATCAAACTGAACTGTGTAATATTTAACTAAATTAATAAAACTTAAATTATTTTATTTTTTATTTGATTTAATAAAACATTACTCAATCAAATTTTGTTATGAAATTAGAATGCGTAAATCTTAAAATATTTTGTGAGTGCACCCTAATTAAATATACAACAATCAGGTGATTTTATTTAATTCTACAATCAAAACTTCTGTTTTTTATATTTAAAAATATTTTCTTCTTTAAATAGCATCAATATAGTAAGCTACTGTTTCTTATTAATGTACGGTTAGGGTAGTGTAACTAACTACTTTTTAAAATAGCAGCTTGTCTGTAGTTTTTACCACTTTTAAGTAATGAGTAAATTGTGACTTGAGTAACTACAGTTTCAAAGTAGCTTCCCCAACACAATTCACAGCCTGATCATTAAAAGGTGAAATGTGTAATTTTTGGATGTTAAAATACTATGGACCAATGGAAGACTGGCTTTAAGAGTGTTTGGGAATTTTGAATTTTTAACATTTATGCTGTTGGTGAAATATTTGGCTTTTCATCTGGAATAGTTATGAAGGCTGATGATCGTTTGTACACACATTTCTGACACCCTTAATTTCTAATTCATTCATGTTCAGACTTGTTTTTGCCACCTCAACAGACACGGGTGGACTCGTGATATAGTTTGTTTGGCTGCATGTGCATCACAGTGAGGTTTAAAAATCGGATCTCTGGCCTGGAACGATCGGGTCCATTCAAACACAGAGCCATGATCTCAGTGACAAGCTGCTCTCCTTCATAGCATCAGAACCGCTCGCCCACACAATACACAGAGAGAGAGAGAGAGAGAGAGAGAGAGAGAGAGAGAGAGAGAGAGAGAGAGAGAGAGAGAGAGAGAGAGAGAGAGAGAGAGAGAGAGATGGAGAGCAGTGTCCTGAGGTAACCTCGCAGCCACTGGATCTTACTCCTCATCGTCTGGTGGGCTCTCGTGTTTTATTACCTTTATCTGAGAAGACTGCTCACAAGCAGAATTTTCTTAATCAGTATTTTTGCCCTGTTTTCCAGTAAAATACCTAAACATTGTTAAAACCAGTTAAATTTAATTGAGAAGCAGCATTGTGCAAGATAATAAGATGTGCTTTCAGGGAGTAAATCTTGAATTAAGTTGATTTATTTATTATAGCATTTGGTGGCACAGAATGGCACTCGTAACCATTGAAAGGCTCTAGCACAATCAGTTTGAACAATACATTTAGGTAGTTGGATAGGGCATTGGAGACGCGACTCTAACGTGTTGGAGGGCGCAGGGTTTAGTGACCACGCTTGCGTCTTTGGTTAAGTCCTTAACAAGCAATTATCCTAATTAGAGACCTGCCTTTAAGATACACTAGATGTGCTGTTTTGAAGGAATACGATCATTTTTTAATACTTAATATTGTCTGAATTTCATTGCAATTGTAATTTTTGAAAGATTGATACAAAGGTTTTTCACACAGTGAATATTCAAGTGGTTTATTTCACACTTTGTTTAGATGATCATAGTTTTAAACATGTAATAATTTGTATTTTTAAAATGGATTTTCATAGTTTAATATTGAAAGTCTGGGACAAGGCTAAATAAGTCAAATCTATCCATAAAATGCATTTGAAAAGCACCAAAAATAAATGATGAAGGTCTGGTGAAAATTTTTCGATTTAGTTTTAATGAGACCATCATAAAACAACAAAGAAAGAAAGAAATTGCATGAAATTGCCCTAAATGTAATTTTTTTTACATATTTTTATTTTTATCCCCTTTTTTCCCCAATTTGGAATGCCCAATTCCCACTACTTAGTAGGTCCTCGTGGTGGCGCGGTTACACACCTCAATCCGGGTGGCGGAGAACAAGTCTCAGTTGCCTCCGCTTCTGAGACCGTCAATCCGTGCATCTTATCATGTGACTCGTTGTGCATGACACCACGGAGACTCACAGCATGTGAAGGCTCATGCTACTCTCCGTGATCCACGCACAACTTACCACACGCCCCATTGAGAGCAAGAACCACTAATCGCAACCACGAGGAGGTTACCCCATGTGACTCTACCCTCCCTAGCAACCGGGCCAATTTGGTTGCTTAGGAGACCTGGCTGGAGTCACTCAGCACACCCTGGATTCGAACTCATGACTCCAGGGGTGATAGTTAGCGTCAATACTCGCTGAGCTACACAGACCCCCTACATGGTGTTATTATATCAACTAAGAAATAAAAATAAACTTGCTAATCTATTGAATAGATAATTAAAATTCAGGTGAAATTAATCTCACCACCTTATTCAATGTGTCAGTTTGAATATGTGTGTGGGTGCCAACGCCAAAATTCAGCAGGGCAGAAAAAGCTTGAGACCTTCAGTGCTGTTACAACAGAAAAGCTGCAGGGTTTGCTCTCTCTGTCTCTCAAAGGAAAAGCTGCTGTCTGAAATTCTGCTGCGAGGCGAGAAAACAATTCCAGCATGTTGGGTTTTTGTTCAGTTGCACTGGACACAATGTGGGCTACATGGCCTTCTGGGCATGAGTTTCTGAAATGGTTTGGAAAGAAAGACCGGGTTTATGCACTGCACTCTGTCTGAGGAAAGACATGAACACTAAAAGTTGTTTAACCCCTCATTGGTGGCACGGTAGCGCGAGAACATTCATTAGTGATGGACGTCTATATGTCTGTCATGTCTTTGACTACTATTATTACGTGGCTCTCTGGAAAACTGGAATGTGATTGGTCAATGGAGGCATTTGACCGCTCTTCCATTCAAACGATTTCCCTCAAAGCCGTGCAATAGTTTATATCTGTCATATCACTCCACACTCTCTTTCTAATAATTCAAGGATCAATATCAAATCAAAAAGTCCAGTTCTTTATATTTTCAGAAGAAAATCTGAGTGGTGCATGCTCATGCAAAAAATCGCTGTTTCAATGGTGGTTGCCAGGATGTTGCTATACGGTTTCTAATGTGTTGTGAGTGGTTGATAGCACACTGCTATGTGGTTGCTAGGATGTTTTGTCTTATGTGGCTTACACTATGACCCTTCTCTTAAGTCACTTGTTTCCCAGCGAGAAGTGATGAAATCATGTGCTAAATTACATTTATATTGTTGCTCTTGGCAGATACCTTTTACAAATACTTTAACAGGAAGTTAAAGGGCAGTTCACCCAATCATTACTGTCATCATAACTCACCCTCGATCCTGTATAAATTTCTCTCTTTCGAGGAACACAAAAGAAGATGTTATGCTGCATTTACACCTTGCATTAACATGTGTTTTCAGTGATCGGGTTGCTATTTGATAGCACTTGACCACATTAAACGACATGTGTAAATGCACCCAAGACGCATTGTGATCGGATCACTGAAACCACTTTCGAAGGTGCAAAGGGACGGATTCTGACCACATTCAAAGAAGGTGTAAATGCAAACGCATTTTTTTATCCAGATATAACTATAGTGATTAAAGGAATATTTTGGGTTCAATATATGTTAAGCTCAATCGACAGCATTTGTGGCATAATGTTACATAAAATGTCATTAATGTAAAATCAGTAAAATCATGTTAACACACATACTGTTTACGTCTTGTGTCTATACTTTTGAAACAGTGAGTATTTTAACGTTCAAAAAATTGTCCCCATTGACTTCCATTTTAAGTGCATCACTGAACACAGATTTGTGCTTTTTTTTTTTAAAGAAAACGAAAGATGAGTCGAAATTCATTTTTGTTGTCATCAACCTTGCTGTCTTGCAATTTTGCCACATGAACAATGAACAATATCCCATGAATTATTCCATTGGAATACACTTGGAATATCTCATATCTCTCCTCGAATTCTCACTCGCTCTTGTCTCTCTCCTGTTTTCTAATCACCCGTGACACTCACGTGAAACCAGGCTTCACATGCGCATTTCAGTTGAGAAGCAAGATAAATATCATTTTTGGTGGCTGCCAAAAAATGTTTAGTAATTGTCAAAGTGATGGAAAAAGGATTTGAATTATCCATCAATGTTTTTGTTTTTTTCTCCCCAATTTGGAATGCCCAATTCCCAATGCACTCTACCTAGCTAACCAAAAAGGTCCTCAGAACATCCCCTAAATGACCTCTACGAATGTCCCACGAGCGTCCATGTGTAGGGTCCTCTTGCCGTCCTCCGGATGTTCAAGGGGAAGTTCACAGGACGTCCATTCAGGATGTTTAGGGGACGTTTACAGGACGTCCATTCAGGACATTTAGGGGACGTTCACAGAGGCCATTTAGGGGACGTTCTGAGGACATTTTTTTGTTAGCTGGGTTAGTTTAATTTTTCCTTTGTCTGAGTTGCAAGGTGTCAGGTCTGATAAAAAAAGGGAACACATGGGCGAATGGATATTGCAAGTGTTGTTATGGAAATGTCAGATGAGGTATATAGTTTGCCGATATAGGGGCAAACTCTGGCCCGAATGAAAATTAGACATGTAGCGAACGTTCGGAATGACCTCGGAACGTCCGCCAGTGAACATTATAAAGCGGATGTCCTCGGAACGTCCGCCAGTGAACGTTACAAAGTGGACCAAATGCAGACCTAAGTGGATGTTTGCAACATCTGGGGGACATCTCCTGTTTGCTGGGTAAGTCCTCGTGGTGGTGTAGTGACTCACCTCAACCAGGTGGCAGAGGATGAATCTCAGTTGCCTCTGTGTCTGAGACTGTCAATCTGTGCATCTTATCATGTGGCTTGTTGAGCGTGTTACCGTGGAGATGTTGCATGTGTGGAGGCTTCATGCTATTCTCCACGGCATCCATGCACAAACCACCATGCACCCCACCAAGAGTGAGAACCACATTATAGTGACCACGAGGAGGTTACCCCATGTGACTCTACCCTTCCTAGCAACCGGGCCAATTTGGTTGCTTAGGAGACCTGACTGGAGTCACTCAGCACACCCTGGATTTGAACCCGCGACTCCAGGTTTGGTAGTCAGTGTCTTTACTTGTGGAGCTACCCAGGCCCCTCTAATCCATTTATGTTTTTAAAATTCACTCAAATACGAAGAATTTTCAGTTACCTCAGCATCTGATATAATATGCAAGTAGCGTTTTTCTATTTTGCACAGGTAACTTTGATCAGATCTCTATTCGATCACAGTGGAGATACGTTTGACTGCAAGGTATTCTTAGTCTCAGTCACTATTCACTGTCACTGCATCTTTATTTTCTCCACACAATGAAAGTGAATGGTGACTGAAACTAACATTTCCCCTAACATCTCATTTTGAGTTCTTCTGAAGAAAGACATGCAGGTTTGCAACAACATACAGGTAAGAAATGATGACAGAATTTAAATTTTGGGGCGAAATAACTTTAAAAGTCAATACTCACCAGTGGTATTAAAAATGTTAAAATGCATTGAAAATTTAAACAGCCATATATAATGTTACAGCCAAATATAACACCATTTGTATGTCGAATTAACAGGTTTATAAAGGCTTATACATCTGTAACATCTTTAAACCTACTAATGAATGAATGAATGAATGTTCAGGCTGATTCAAGTTTCAAGGAGTCACTTGTTGAAACCATATGTCACTGTGTTAGCTACGCACTGGCCGGGATTTCAGGGTTTCAGTGTGCAGATGTTTCTATTGTGCTGTGTGATTTGTGGCATCAGTGTACACTCAACACCGCAGACTTGTTTTAAGGATGTTTAGCTATTTTTACTGGAAAACAAGACAAAAATACTATTTAAGAAAATTATTTTTGCACTGTAGCTGAAAAGTTCTGAGCAATTACACTGTCCTCTTTCCTCCTCAGCTGTGAAGAAACCACTTGGACAGGAGCCTCAGGATGAGAAGATGGCAGCCACTTTGTTTCCACCGGGTCCTGACAGTCTACACCGGTTCACTCGTGAGTCCCTGGCAGGAATTGAACAGCGGATCGCCGAAGAGGAGGCGCGGAATGCCAAGGAGTACCAGGAGGACCTGGGTGACGTGGAGCCGCCCAAGTCCCGGCCCGACCTGGAGGCCGGCAAACAGCTCCCACGCATCTTCGGAGACATTCCGTCCGGACTGGTGGGCGTCCCACTGGAGGACATCGACCCATTTTACTTCCAGAACAAGAAAGTGAGTGTACTGGGCCCATAGTGGACATACCATGAGTCCAAAAGTGCTTTATGACATTGC
This sequence comes from Myxocyprinus asiaticus, assembly GCF_019703515.2. Taxonomy (NCBI): domain Eukaryota; kingdom Metazoa; phylum Chordata; class Actinopteri; order Cypriniformes; family Catostomidae; genus Myxocyprinus; species Myxocyprinus asiaticus. The sequence continues at coordinate 35,005,051 of NC_059387.1, forward strand.
TGTAAAAGGATAGATGAATGTTGTTGAGATTGTAGATAAAGATTCTGTTCCAAAACATAGTGAGCCTTCTAAGGCAGTATTGTAGCTGAAATTGAACCTCATAATGACTAATTTGGAGCACTCTACTCTACATGTGTGCCAACAAAGGAAAAGTTAGAGTAACTTTGTTAAATTTAGATAAGAGACCAGCTAGGATCAGCAAACCATCATAGTCTTTAATTTGAAAGTGATAGTTCACCCAAACATGAAAATTCTGTCATCATTTACTCACCGTTTGTCGCTCCAAACCTGTATGACTTTCTTTACTCAGTGGACCACAATAAGACAATGTTAGACAGAATGTTAGGGACCAACAACCTCAGTCACCATTTACTTTCATTGTATGCACAGCAAAAAAACATGCCCTTGTGGATTGTTTTTGTCTTATTTTCGGTAAAAAAAAAACAAAATCTAAACATTCTTTAAAAAAATCTTGCAAAATTTAATGGGATATACAGTGTGCTTGAAACAAGAAAAAAACTATTTGCCAGCAGGGTAAGAAAAATATAAACTGTTGTCCCTTTGAATCTATGAAAGTGAATGGTGACTAAAAATGTTTTGTTCGGTCTTTGGACTTCGACTTTGGGTTTGGACTTTTTTGAGAGAATCCAATGACTATTATTGATAAAGGACAGCTAGCATCAAGCATACAGTCCTTATATTTGTGCTGAATCAGAGCTACAGGAACAGCATTAGCTGATGAGTCAGTGAGCCGCTGTTAATACGAACACTGCTGCACTAGCTTCTCTCTCAAACACTCTTCCTTTCATAAGTTCAGGCAAATCTCCATTTCTACAGATTTCAGCTAAACTGTTTGACTTAGAACTCCTTTTAATGCCATTTTTCCCCCCAGTTTCGACTGCACTAAGCTGTTACAGTAGCAAATACTAAGACGACTGAATTTACACTTTATACGATGTCCTCTGTTAAACACCCTGAAAGTTTGGCCTCTCCTTTTAGACATTTTTGCAAAGTTACCCCTCAGTTTCGGAGAAATTAAATCCAAAAGACATTGGTATAGAAATATAACCTTGCTGAAAGTATTTAAAAATTCTAAGATGGTTTGCTGGTGTTAGTCTCCTAGACTGGCCAAGCTGGTGTTAGCTTGTTTAGCTAGTCTCTCAGCCTCGCCAAGCCGGTCTTTAGCTGATTTAGCTGGTCTTCTAGCCTGACAAAGCTGGATTTTAGCTGGTTTTTCAGTCTAGTTTAGCTGGTGTTTAGTGTGTCTAGGTGGTCTTCCAGCCAGGTCAAGCTGGCCTTTAGCTGGTCTTTCTGGTCTTCCAACCTGGCCAAGCTGCTCTTTAGCTGGTTTAGCTGGTCTGCCAGCCTGACCAAGCTGGTTTTTAGCTGGTCTTCCAGCCTGGTCAATCTGGACTTCAGCTGGTTTTTCAGTCTAGTTTAGCTGGTGTTTAGCGTGTCTAGCTGGTCTTCCAGCCAGGTCAAGCTGGCCTTTAGCTGGTTTAGCTGGTGTTCTAGCCTGACGAAGATGGTCTTTAGCTGGTTTAGCTGGTCTTCCAGCCTGGTCAAGCTGGTCTTTAATGCTTTTAGCTGGTCTTCCAGCCTGGTCAGGCTGGTCTTTAGCTGGTTAACTGGTCTTCCAGCCTGTTCAAACTGGTCTTTAACTGGTTTAGCTGGTCTTTTTGCCTGACTAAGCTGGACTTTAGCTGGTTTAGCTTGTTTTTCAGCCTGGTCAAGCAAGTGTTTAGCTGGTTTAGCTGATCTTCTAACCTGGTCAAGCTGGTCTTTAGGTGGTTTAGCTAGTTTTTCAGTCTGGTCAAGCTGGTGTTTAGCGTGTCTAGCTGGTCTTCTTGTCTGGCCAAGCTGGACTTTAGCTGGTTTAGCTGGTTTTCCAGCCTGGTTATGCTGGTCTTTAGCTGGTTTAGCTTGTCTTCTAGTCTGACCAAGCTGGACTTTAGCATGTTTAGCTGGTCTTCCAGCCTGGTCAAGCTGGTCTTTGGCTGGTCTTGCTGGTCTTTCAACCTGGTCAAGCTGGTCTTTAGCTGGTTTTCCAGCCTGGTAAAGCTGGTCTTTGGCTGGTCTTGCTGGTCTTTCAACCTGGTCAAGCTGGTCTTTAGCTGGTTTAGCTGGCCTTTTAGCCAGAAAATGCTGGTCTTTAACTGGATTAGCTGGTCTTCCAGCCTGGTCAAGCTGGTCTTTAACGCTTTTAGCTGGTCTTCCAGCCTGGTCAGGCTGGTCTTTAGCTGGTTAACTGGTCTTCCAGCCTGTTCAAACTGGTCTTTAACTGGTTTAGCTGGTCTTTTTGCCTGACCAAGCTGGACTTTAGCTGGTTTAGCTTGTTTTTCAGCCTGGTCAAGCAAGTGTTTAGCTGGTTTAACTGATCATCCAACCTGGCCAAGCTGGTCTTTAGGTGGTTTAGCTAGTTTCTCAGTCTGGTCAAGCTGGTGTTTAGCGTGTCTTGCTGGTCTTCTTGTCTGGCCAAGCTGGCCTTTAGCTGGTTTAGCTGGTTTTCCAGCCTGGTTATGCTGGCCTTTAGCTGGTTTAGCTTGTCTTCTAGCCTGACCAAGCTGGACTTTAGCATGTTTAGCTGGTCTTCCAGCCTGGTCAAGTTGGTCTTTGGCTGGTCTTGCTGGTCTTTCAACCTGGTCAAGCTGGTCTTTAGCTGGTTTAACTGGTCTTTTAGCCAGAAAAAGCTGGTCTTTAGCTGGATTAGCTGGTTTTCCAGCCTGGTCAAGCTGTTCTTTGGCTGGTCTTGCTTGTCATTCAACCTGGTCAAGTTGGTCTTTAGCTGGTTTAACTGGTCTTTTATCCATAACAAGCTGGTCTTTAGCTGGATTAGCTGGTTTTCCAGCCTGACCAAGCTGGTCTTTAACTAGTTTATCTGGTCAGCATAGACAGCTGATAAGTACATAAAACTCTTCTAAAACCAGCCAACAGGCTAGTCTGACCAGGCTGGTAGACCAGCTTAGACAAGCAAACCAGCTTAGGCTGGTTTTCTGCTGGGAACAATTTTGTATCTCTTAGGTGTTTTTTGTGCTCCAGGATTACTTAAGCATTTTGCTCATCAGTGTCATTCAATGACTCATTTAATAGTCAGTTCAAAATGTATCACCATGTTTCCATGCACAATCTCGGTTTACAGCCCAACACAAGCAAGTTTTTCAATGTATTAAATGTAATTGTTGACTGACATGGTCTCTGTGTTAGGAATCAGATGTGTGGCAAGAGACCAGCGACAGTCAGATCAAGAAATGGGGATTGAAAGAAATAGTTCTCCCCAAAATGAAAATGATGTCATCAAAGCAGAATATCTGTCCTCATGTTGTTCAGTACAATGTTATTTTTTCAGTAGAATACAAAAGGAGTTTTTAGCTGAATATCTAGGCCGTTATTTGCTGTTATTTTACATGCATTGTCTCTTTAATCATAATTTAAACCCACAGCGAGGGTAGTGTTAGGGTTGGATTCCCCTCTGCCCTTCCTGCCTTGTTTTGTTACTCTCCAAATCTGCTCATGTGGACCTGCAGTTGGCAGATGATATCCCAGAGGAAATGTGAGGAAAGTGGAAACAAACAAGGCAAACTTGACCTACATGTTACATAAGAGTAGAGAACATACGGCCAGAGAGAGCAAGCTATTTAGAGAGGCTACAGAGGCTACAAAGGCCACGGCTCTAGAACGCTGAGAAAGGCACCTAGCATGCTGCTAATAAAGATGCCGAGCAATAAAAGGGATGTGCCGCCACATTTTGCCACAGTTGTGGCTGTAAAATATGCTGACCCTAATGCTGCCTACCTGCAATTATTCTTTGCGCCGTGACTCCTCGCATTATTTATGTGATGGCAAGATGGTGTAAATCGAGCTCTGCGAGGGGGCCATGAATCCTCGGCAACCGAACGGCATGTTTGTGCAGCACAGGAACAGAAAAGCTCCCAGGTACTGCCAACCATGGCGACAGACGGGCATCCCTCGAGAGCACATATTCTCCCTTTGTGCCCTGTAGTAATGTATTTTTGTGTTATGGACACACTGGAGTATTGTTTCCTGCTTTATCATCGTAATTACAAGCTTGTTAGATAAACCTGTTTTTCTACCCTCTCAAAAATGTGCCATGCTTACCAATTTGCCATTGTTGCTACAGTAAAACTGGAATAACTTGATTTTATCCACCACTTTTATTAAAAGAAATGACAAAGATTCTTATAAAGTAAAAGGGTCATTTTATAATAGTGGTAATAACTACAGTAATAGAAACAAAGTAATTTGGGTAAAAATCATCTCCAAGTCAGTGAGTACTAGAGCACAACATTGCCTGCCCTTTTCATATGGGAGAGCGACTTGTTTGCTTAATGCACAGTGCATAGAAATGGACGGTCGCTGCAGAGCTCTTTTGGTGCACATTGTTTGCTGTGATTCTCTGATTGGTGGATAGTTTCTCCCCAGGATCATGGGTAGTGTAGTTCATTACCAGGAATTTTTTTTTTTTTTAATAACTTGAAATAATGCAGACTGATGGCTTCAACAGAATCATGTACCATCGATTAACAACCTCAGAGCAAACAGTACGTCTGTCTTTAAAGATTTTATAAGTTAGTGTTAAAAATCAGTTGCCCTATGGAAAAAATTAAGGGTGGTTTTATTTGCGGATCCAGACTGTTGCGCTCTTTAATGAGTCATTTTTTGCATGAGTGCTTGACTTTGCTTGACACTGCTTGAGAATTGAATGTGGTAGTCATGTTGCTGAATTTGAATAAAGCAATAAGCCACTAAAGGTTGTGCATTACAGTGATTTTATTATGGTAAGGGGTCTTCTTAGGCATTGCACTTAATAGATGGAGATTTCCACTGTTGTTGTTTTCTCACTGAGCTCACCTTAAATTTAGGTCAAAACGAGGTATCTTTGAAGGCAGCCTCACCTTTCTGCCTCCCTTTTGCAGAAGTCTTAACAACCGAGGCATGCCAAATGATGCCTAAAAGCTCGCTAGGTTTTGGAACAGAGCTAGAAAGAGCAAAGGAGACTAGCTAGATCAGGGGTCGGCAACCTTTTTGACATGGAGTGCCATTTTTTATTTTCCTGGTCAATGGCTGTGCTCGCGCTGCGCGTGCAAGCCATTAGCGCATCACAAGCCGGTCAGCTATTAAGCCCTTTTCAGTGAATCACACCTGCAAAATCCTAAAACATTATTTCCAGGTTTAATTTATACTTTGAATAGACACGATGTGGGTTTATATTTGCTCTTCGTTTAATGTAATTTTGAGTGTGATTGTGGTTTAAGGAGGGTGTACCTGTATGCTGGGTTGGACATCTCAAGGATTAATAGTGGTGTTTTCCTTATTACATCACATGTTGTTCTGAAAGCAATAAACAAATGAAACACGGAATGTAGGCCGTCATCCGTGCAGCCTGACCGAAGCAAAGCAGGTGCATTTACTTGCACGATTAACCGAACGTGAAGCACTGCCGGCACGTGATGCACGAATCAAACGAGTCTGTTGGGTATACTGCAGTCTCGTCACATTTTAACTTTATGCTCAGCCTCCCATTTAGCTGATGAAAACACGCTGCATGATCATGAGGAAGGATTACATCAAGATGTAGATTGGAATGCAAGTGCGGAATTTATCTAAATAAAATAGTCAACTCCTCTCTCGCCGTTGCTGGCGTGCCAGTGATTACCAGCATTGGCACGCGTGCCATAGGTTGCCGACCCCTGAGCTAGATGTTAATAAAGATGGTGTATGTAAGAATGTCTTGTTAAATAAAGTATTTTTTTATTATTTTAACACATTAAATAAGCTTGTAAATTAAACTTGTTTCAGCTTCATGTTGTTTTTTGTTTTTGTTTTTTTTTTATGTAAAAGGTCACTTTTTCTTTCTTTTCTTCTTACTAACCTTTCTTTCCTGTCTGTGTTCTTTTCTCCCAACAGACTTTTATAGTACTGAACAAAGGAAAGGCCATCTTCCGGTTTAGTGCCACGTCTGCACTCTATATTTTTAGCCCTTTTCATCCTGTTAGAAGAGCATCAATAAAGATTTTAGTACACTCATATCCTTTTTGCTACAACTGAAGGTGTAACTGTGAATTCAGAAGAGTTCTGAGGCTTTGCATTGATTGTGCAGTGAGGGTTTCGGTCCATTTTACAGTATCTAAATATATGAGTATCTAACCTATGACATCAGGACTATGACAGGATTTCTAAACTTTCGCAGAAAGTACTTTTATTACTTTAACAAGTATACTGAGGTTTTTAAGACAATAGTTGTGAAAGGCAAAGGTGCGAAAGGAGAGTAATGCATAAACGGCTTAGAAAAATCTCAAATGTGATTATTTAACATCATTGGTTTCACCTAGACACCAATGAGATTAAGCAAATTGAGAGTTTTGCTGAAGTCTCCTGCTATTCAGATGCTTCTCCTGAGAAAAAGACTCCCGTAATCTCACATGTCTCCTCTAGTGTTTTAGAAGACATCTCAACAATGTCTCAGACTGTGCTCAGATTTACCAAGATACCAAAGTCTACAATCAAAAGTCAATAAATCTTAAAATGAACTCAAATAAAAATTAAAAATGTAGCTAGTTAAATGCAACCCACATTTATTTTATAGCTCTATGCCCTTGCTGTATGTCGACAATTGACTCAACTGAACAATTTAATTGTTTCTATTTTTATAAAAAAATAAAAAATAAAATAAAATAAAAATATATATATATATATATATATATATATATATATATATATATATATATATATATATATATATTAAATGTTTTATATTTTTTATATTTCTTTTTTATATATATTTTTATATTTTTTAATTTAATTTAATTTAATTTAATTTAATCAAATTAAGGAATTTTAGGAGACAAAGTTGATAGCCGTGAAAGTGCAACAACTTTGTGATTATTTTTCCGGTGGAGTTTCCTAACCAAACAGAGGACATCCACCTAACATCAGTGAATATGAGAATAAGTTCTCGCCTTCTTTGCAACTGAATGTCTCACTATCTGACATTCAAAGGCTATGCCACATATGAATGTCTGTTGAGTGACCAAAGCCAAGTTCAGATGATTGTGTTTTCCCAAAGCTCCGTCCACACTCGCACCAATCACTGCTAAAAATACCCCACAGCCCTGTTCGCCTGGCTGACATGTCCAGAAATATTGGACTCGTGGACACTTTGCTAGTGTGGAGTTGATAAGCAGGTGAAGCGGGTTTGCACTGAAGGTGTCGCGGTGGGCAACTCCAACCCCCCCTTCACATCACACCCCTTTTATGGTTCGACAGCCCGCCGCACATCCAGCCGCCCAATATCAGCCTAAGTGGTGCCCTGTCTGATATAAAGCTGAACATACTGACCTGAAGTATCGTTTGAAGCATGACACAGACGTTACAGGAGGTGTGTTGAAGCCAAGTTAGTTTGATAGATGTCATAATTAGACTAGTGGCGTAGCCAGAAACAATGCTCTGGGTGTGTCAAGGAAAAACAGCGTGTGCAAGAAAGTGAAATGTACCATTGACAACCATTGCATCAATTTCTTTTTAGCTCTAATTTCTTTTAAAGCCACGCTTAACACATTAATGCCACGTTTATCAGTGGATTAGGTAGGTTAATGTAACCAGATATTAGGCTTAAAATGTAGTGATGAAATCTGAAATTCCGTCATGATTCGATTTTATTATTTTGGACCAATTCATGATTATTTTACAATATATTTTGAAGACCAAATGTAAATGGAGGCAGCCACAAATGAAAGCAACAAATGAATCACAAATATGTAAGACATAATATACAGTTAGCCGGGCGTTATTGCAAAATATACCCCGACAGGGTGATCAGGACTCTGACACGAAGCGGTGTACACTTGTATCACCCTAAAGGGGTTTATTTTGCGATTCCAACCAGCTGACTGTATATTATCCCACTTATTACATGGCATCATACCAAATAAATAAATAAATAGACATGAAATATTGATTTGTGTTGAAATAGCATTATTATGTGAGAAGAAAATGACCGCAGAGACTCCAGAAACAGCTAAATTCCACCTCTGGTTCTGTTGTTGTTTATTTTGAGAAAATGACCGTCTGACTCCTCAATATCCTGCTTATTACACAACTACTTGCTTAATAAATAAATAAAGAAATGGACATTATATATTATTTGAGTTAGCAATATCACTTAATCCCTGGATGTGCGCTCATTAATCAGAAATATCAGACTGCTGGATAGAGCGATTGACCAATCAGAATAGAGTATTCCCTGAGAGCTGTGTAATAATTCATTATACCATAGCAGATGTTTTGCCAGTGACCAGTAAGTGCCCATGGGCAAAGATGGCAGGAAGCAGGTTGTGTACTTCTAAGCTCTGCATGCGCTAGCCGAGCAACTGCCATTGAGATGAATGGGATTACTAACGCTAGCTCTCTCCAGGTACATTAGAACTCCTTGGGCATGTAGGTGAGTGTGTGCCATGCGGTCGAGCAGTTCACTTTCAGGTATCGACACAGACGGCACACATCCGTGCTAACAGCATATTTCCCATGAGAGCCGAAGCCTGGAAACATGCTTGATTAAGCAGTGCCACAAGAGCGCATTCATGGGACACAGTCTCAGAGAGACAGGGAGGGTGAAACGCAGCCCGCCGTGCCATGCTGAAGTGATTGGACTCATTAGACAAACGTGAGAGATGTGATTCTCAAATCAGGCAGACCTACCAGAGAGGAAAACAACTACAAAACACATCCTTAGATGGCACTGAGACTCTGAGGCTTTTCCCAGAGCTGACAAGCAGAACTTTTGATTGTCACGTATAGTGCATTTAGAAGACCGAGAGTTAAGCACTCAAGGGCCATGTACATGCTGCAAAGTTTTGGGAGTGACAGCCACATTTAAATGCAGAACTGAAGAGTCACTTGCAAACTTCCAATAGTTGATATAGTGATAACCACAGCAATGAGTGCATTTACATGCACGATCTTATACCGATTATGCTTAATAAACCGACAATTTGTTAGGTCATGTAAACAACATAAATGGTTTTCTTTTAGTGGGGTAAGGTCCTAAACAGTTTAAGCAAAAACTGATCAGCACAAGTAGATTTTTTGACAATTACACTGATTTTGTGTTGCATATAGTAAACTTTACTGGCGTTTTACTGGCTTATCCAATGTGTGCAAGTGTTGCGTGCATGTCTATTTGTGAAATCGATTTAAAATCTCATGTAAATGTGGTTTTCTTTTGATTTCTTTTAGGTCGTTGTCAGCATATTGATGTGCATGCAAACAAGGGATGGGCATTTCAAGTAATTTTGTAGTCGAGTACTCTAACACATAAAAACGAATAATCGAATATTTGAAGTTTAGAATTTAAGTTCAACATTCAACCTTTATACACATTTTCTTATGAAAAAAAATTTGCACTATGCATAAACAACTTCTAAATAAAAAAAACAAAAACATTTGCAGTTGCACATAGAAACATACTTTCCAAGTGTTCTGAAGAGATATACTCACTTTAAATCATTTAAATGTTCTTTCGGGCATCCAAAGCGCCAACCAATGCATTGAGTTGTATCGGCAAGATTTAGGTGAGGAAAGCAGTTTCATTGTTAGCAATGGCAGGAAAAAGCACAAAGGATAATCAAATTGCAATTTTCGATTAGTGTTTATTTATTAGTCGGTTATTGAAAGCTGAACGAGTACTCGATTAATCGACTACTCATGCACATCCCTAATGTAAACACGCTCACTGTTTGGCCTCTCATGACTCTATACAAAAAACACGGATGCCATCAGTTTAACTTGTTTGCTATTTTTGACAAATGGAATATTAGCAACCAGATCTGTACTGGATATTTAATGTAAATATAGTCGTCGTCACTGTGTAAATTCAGTTGTAGAATGCGGTTGTGTACTCTATGTGAACAGAATGGTATTAATCTTTAACTCTATACACTAAATACTAATTTCAGAGGAAAATGTTTTTGCTCAGAGGTTGATCTTGCAAAGCTCAGAACATTTAATGGACTTAGTTATATTTCAGGATGTAAGTATCAACCCTGTCTCAGATGTTTCTCTTAAAAATAATTAGGTGAACTAAAAATCGAAAAAAGTCATTTGTTGACATACAGCACGAGTATAGAGGTGGGATAGTGTGGATGGCAACCTAATGTAGAGAGCATAGCTCAGATCAGTTGGTCTTTGGAGAATTTAATGAGAAATGTTTGAGTTCATACTGAGATCTTGGAGACTTTGGTATGTTTGAATATTTGAGCACAGTTTGAGAGACTGTTGAGACACACATGAGATTACTGGGGTCTTTTTTCTCAGCAAAAACATCTGAGAATCAGGAGACCTCAGCAAACCTCAGCATCTGCTCTCCATTTAATCTCATTTCAGTGTCTAAGAGAAACAATTGAGCCATTGCAGAGACCTCATTTGTGAATTTTCTTTCCTATGGGGTACAGTAAAAACATTTTTGGATCCTTTCTTTTTATATGTGTCAAAACATGTTGTGTTTCAGTTATGATTGATGACTTCTTTTCTTAACCGTAACTACTTTATTCAGCCTTTTCATAATGTGCACTATTTTGACCAACTGTTGTTTCATGGCGATGTCAGAACCGGCGCAGTGGGCCAAATATGTCGAGTGAGTATCATTCTCTTCTTCTTCTGCATCACTCCTGTCTGTCCTTCTTAACCCGACTCCTAAACATCACTTATTGAACTGACCTCTGACCTCTGAACTGTTTGTTCTGATGTAAAGCTTTGCCAGGTGTTTTTTGGTTTATCAACGTCAATTAGAAAGTAAGTAAATGATTTGACTACCGGAACCATGGCACTGCTAATTACACATTTGTTATGCTCTACTGGAATGAAATCATGGTATGAATGTCATAAACAAACATAAACTCCAAAAATGTCAATAAAGTGAATGTTGTTCAAAAAATCCCAATGAAATTATGGGAATGAAAGGTAATTGTCAGACCAAGTTAGCCATTATATTTTTTCAGAAGAACATGGGTTAAATCTATCTATCTATCTATCTATCTATCTATCTATCTATCTATCTATCTATCTATCTATCTATCTATCTATCTCTGTCTGTCTATCTATCTATCTATCTATCTGTCTGTCTATCTATCTAACTATCTATCTATCTATCTGTCTGTCTGTCTGTCTGTCTATCTATCTATCTATCTGTCTGTCTATCTATCTATCTATCTATCTGTCTGTCTGTCTATCTAACTATCTATCTATCTATCTGTTTGTCTGTCTGTCTGTCTGTCTGTCTGTCTATCTATCTATCTATCTGTCGTTCTATCTATCTATCTATCTATCTATCTATCTATCTATCTATCTATCTATCTATCTATCTATCTATTTGTCTGTCTGTCTGTCTGTCTGTCTATCTATCTATCTATCTATCTGTCTGTCTGTCTATCTATCTATCTGTCTGTCTTTATGTCTGTGTTTATGTTTGTCTGTGTGTGTATTTATCTGTCTGCCTATTGTTCTATTTATCTGTCTGTCTCTCTATATGTCTAGTCAAGTCTGTCTGTCTGTCTGTTTGTCTGCCCATTGTTCTATTTATCTGTCTGTCTGTCTGCATATTATTCTATTTATCTGTCTGTCTCTCTATATGTCTAGTCAAGTCTGTCTGTCTGTCTGTGTGTCTGCCTATTGTTCTATTTATCTCTCTGTCTGTCTGTCTATCTATCTATCGTTCTGTTTATCTGTCTGTCTGTCTGTCTGTCTGTCTATCTATCTGTCTATCTATCTATCTATCTATCTATCTATCTATCTATCTATCTGTCTGTCTTTATGTCTGTCTGTGTGTGTATTTATCTTTCTATCTGTTATTCTTTCTTGGTGTCTGTCTGTCTGTCTATCTGGGTGTCTGTCTGTCTGCCTGCCTGTCTGTTGGTCTTTCTGTCTGTCTGCCTATTGTTCTATTTATCTGTCTGTCTCTCTATATGTCTAGTTAAGTCTGTCTGTCTGTCTGTTTGTCTGCCCATTGTTCTATTTATCTGTCTGTCTGCCTGCCTATTGTTCTATTTATATATCTGTCTGTCTGTCTGTCTATCTATCTATCTGTCTATCTATCTATCTGTCTGTCTTTATGTCTGTCTGTGTGTGTATTTATCTTTCTATCTGTTATTCTTTCTTGGTGTCTGTCTGTCTGTCTATCTGGGTGTCTGTCTGTCTGCCTGCCTGTCTGTTGGTCTTTCTGTCTGTCTGCCTATTGTTCTATTTATCTGTCTGTCTCTCTATATGTCTAGTTAAGTCTGTCTGTCTGTCTGTTTGTCTGCCCATTGTTCTATTTATCTGTCTGTCTGCCTGCCTATTGTTCTATTTATCTATCTGTCTGTCTGTCTGTCTATCTATCTATCTGTCTATCTATCTATCTGTCTGTCTTTATGTCTGTCTGTGTGTGTATTTATCTTTCTATCTGTTATTCTTTCTTGGTGTCTGTCTGTCTGTCTGTCTGTCTATCTGTGTGTCTGTCTGTCTGCCTGCCTGTCTGTTGGTCTTTCTGTCTGTCTGCCTATTGTTCTATTTATCTGTCTGTCTCTCTATATGTCTAGTCAAGTCTGTCTGTCTGTCTGTGTGTCTACCTATTGTTCTATTTATCTGTCTGTCTGTCTGTCTATCTATCGTTCTGTTTATCTGTCTGTCTGTCTGTCTATCGTTCTGTTTATCTGTCTGTCTGTCTGTCTGTCTGTCTGTCTGTCTATCTATCTATCTGCCATTCTGTCTGTCTGTATGTCTTTCTGTCTATCTATCTATAATATCTATCTGGGTGTTTGTCTATCTGTCTAGTCAAGTCTGTCTGTCTGTCTGCCTATTGTTATACTTATCTGTGTGTCTGTCTGCCTGTCCCTGTCTGTCTGTCTGCCTATAGTTCTTTTTATCTGTCTGTAGGTTTGCCAGCCTGTCTGCTTGTCAAGTCAAATCTATCTATCTATCTATCTGGGTGTCTGTCTGTCTGTCTGTCTGTCTATCTATCTACTGTGTCTGGGTGTCTGTCTGTCTGTTTGTCTGCCCATTGTTCTATTTATCTGTCTGTCTACCTGCCCGTCTGTTGGTCTTTCTGTCTGACTGCCTATTGTTCTATTTATCTGTCTGTCTCTCTATGTCTAGTGAAGTCTGTCTGCCTATCTGTCTATCTATCTATCTCTCTGGGTGTCTGTCTGTCTGTTTGTCTGCCCATTGTTCTATTTATCTGTCTGTCTGCCTGCCTGTCTATTGGTCTTTCTGTCTGTCTGCCTATTGTTCTACTTATCTGTCTGCCTCTCTATATGTCTAGTCAAGTCTGTCTGTCTGTGTGTGTCTGCCTATTGTTCTATTTATCTGTCTGTCTGTCTGTCTATCTATAGTATCTATCTATCTGGGTTCTGTCTGTCTATCTTTCTGTCTATCTGTCTAGTCAAGTCTGTCTGTCTTTCTGTCTGCCTATTTTTATACTTATCTGTGGGTCTGTCTGCCTGTCTCTGTCTGTCTGCCTATTGTTCTATTTATCTGTCTGTCTGTCTGTTTGCCTGCCTGTCTGCTTGTCAAGTCAAATCTATCTATCTATCTATCTGTCTGTCTGTCGTTCTATCTATCTATCTATCTATCTATCTGGGTGTCTGTCTGTCTGTTTGTCTGGCCATTGTTCTATTTATCTGTCTGTCTACCTGCCTGTATGTTGGTCTTTCTGTCTGTCTGCCTGTTGTTCTATTTATCTGTCTGTCTATATGTCTAGTCAAGTCTGTCTGTCTGTCTGTCTATCTATCGTTCTGTTTATCTGTCTGTCTGTCTGTCTGTCTGTCTATCTATAGTATCTATCTATCTGGGTGCCTGTGTATCTGTCTAGTCAAGTCTGTCTGTCTTTCTGTCTGCCTATTGTTATACTTATTTGTGTGTCTGTCTGCCTGTATGTCTGCCTATTGTTCTTTTTATCTGTCTGTCTGTCTGTTTGCCTGCCTGTCTGTCTGTCTGTCATTCTATAATTCTACTGTTTGATTCTGTCTCTTGGCCTGGCACTTGTTTAGTTGACATATCTCTCTGCCTGTCTGTATGTTGCTGTCATTTGACTCTGCAGCTATAGCGGTCTAACCATTGTCCCATCAATCTGTCTGTTGATCTGCTTGTCTGTCTCTCAGTCTTGTCTGTCCATCACCAGCTTCAGTAAGGGCCCCAGCACCCCCACAGAAGCCCCGCCCATGCGTACGTACATCCAAACGGATAGAACGGATTTATCCCATGTTTTCCCAGCACATACAGTTTGCTGTATTCTGAGATGAATGCAACCTACAGTATTAGTAACTTTAGGCTTTGAGGCATGTGCAGATCTTTAACAAACACCTCTGCACTGGTCTCTGTGCTCATTCTGCACTGTGATCCCAACTGTGAAACTGTGTGTTTGATAGTTACATGTACAGACGTGTTGTAGCATGTAGCATGCAACGTTTGAAGTGAGTACAAATTTGTACCTCTCAGCACCTTTAAAAAGAAAGCCCTGAAATAATGACATCAATTTCATTTCAACAGAAGGAGTGGCTATGTGTTTTTCATCTTTTTTAATACATTTTAAATCTTAAAAGTCAGCATGGAATCAAATATGACCCTATTTACTTATAATATTAACAAATACTTATGTTCCTGGTGTCATGTTGTTATTCCAAAGAAAGAAAAAAAAATGTCGTAATCTTTTATCAAAATATAATAACTTTCATTTTCGGCTTACATCATCAGCCCCTCCCCTCCAACCACCTTGCTCCATTTTGGTATGTACCGCCCATTTTTCACAATCCAATCAGTTCTGATGAATTAAATCGTGAATATTGTGCTTCACTCACAACAGAAGTACAACAGAAATATGGTTTCATGTTGACTTTAAATGTGTAACATGTTGCTTTTCCCTTCAATGAGTTGATTGAAGATTCAGTAGCATGATGAGTGGTACCAAAACAAGAAACTGCTCCCAAATACAGCACTGAACTGAGTGAAATGAGAGAGAAAAAGAAAACAACAGCTTTGCACTTCAGAATGCTGCATCTAACACTTCCGGTCACCATCCACTCGGCTCGAGAGTCTCTTATTGTTTGATGGTCAAAATGATACGCTGGATTTCAATGTCCATTCTTGTCTTGATGACCAGCAGACCATCAAGGAGCGACTGTCAAACACGCTTGTCATTCATGTCACAGGGGCTGCTGGACTGTCAATGCGCTTCACATTTTTCCCAATGTTTGTCTCATGTCTGTTCCCCCTTGTTCATGAATGTTACCTGTATGATTTCTGATTTCTAAGTTGTTTGATTCATCCTTCTGTCCTTCTATTTTCTCTTCCACTCAGGTACACGTTCACTGGCATTTACACATTTGAGTCGTTGATTAAAATCCTGGCGAGGGGCTTTTGCATCGGGCCGTTCACCTTCCTGAGGGACCCGTGGAACTGGCTGGATTTCAGCGTGATTGTTATGGCGTAAGTTCTTATTCCCATTATGTCAGCCCTTTGACACTTCTATGTGACCCTAAACTGGATTAGACCCTAAACTAGACTCAGTAACACAGCTAGGCCTGGGCAGTGTGATGATATTAACCATGCAACGGAAGAGATTTTTCTATGCCATTTATACAGTGGTAAATATGATATCCTGCTTTATGTTACTTACACATGAGTGCAATGAAGAAACATGGAAACATTGCTAATTTACAATGGTTTCAAACGTGACTCATCCAATCAGTTTTGAGTTTAAGAGATTAGAGATGTAGAGCCAGTGTATATAGTTTTATTATTTTAAGTCTTTTAACTCGAGTGTTATATAATATGAAGCGGTTGTTGCACTGACTTATCATTTGTTTGTTCTGAATAATCAAGAATAAATAGAGAATATATTCAAACTAGATAGGTAAAGTTTGATGGATAAACAGACATATATACACCAATCAGCCACAACATTAAAACCACCTGCCTAATATTGTGTAAGTCCCCCTCATGCCGCCAAAACAGCGCCAACCCGCATCTCAGAATAGCAGATGAGATTATATTCTCACCACAATTGTACAGAGTGGTTATCTGAGTTACCGTAGACTTTGCCAGTTCAAACCAGTCTGGCCATTCTCTGTTGACCTCTCTCATCAACAAGTGTTTCCGTCCACAGAACTGCCCCTCACTAGATGTTTTTTGTTTTTGGCACCATTCGGAGCAAATTCTAGAGACTGTTGTGTGTGAAAATCCCAGGAGATCAGCAGTTACAGAAATACTCAAACCAGCCCATCTGGCACCAACAATCATCCATGCGATTATCTAATCAGCCAATTGTGTGGCAGCAGTGCAGTGCATAAAATCATGCAGATACGGGTCAGGAGCTTCAGTTAATGTTCACATCAACCATCAGAATGGGGAAAAAATGTGATCTCAGTGATTTCGACCGTGGCATGATTGTTGCCTAATACACAATATTAGGCAGGTGCTTTTAATGTTGTGGCTGATCGGTGTATATATATATATATATACATATATACATATATAGAGAGAGAGAGAGAGAGAGAGAGAGAGAGAGAGAGAGAGAGAGGGGGGGGGGAGGGAGAGGGAGAGCAACTTAAAGCAGATCAAAGTCCTTTTGTGGGTTTGTTTACATTTGAATTTTTGAAATTTGGAGTTTGAATTAACGAGCATTCCGTTGACCCATTTAAAAATTTCGTCAATGTAAGTCTTTGGGATTTTTTCTAATTTTTGATGCTGTACAAAAACCGTAAGTTCGATCAGTTAGAAAAGACATAGCACTCTATTCCAGAATAGTCCAAGTTGTACCAAGTTTGGTGGATGTAGCTTGAAAGCTGTAGGAGAGGTTAGTGTGAGAATTATTGGTCTCAGTTTAGGAGTTTCAAAAAACCCTAAACAAAGTTTGTAGAATAACAGTATCTTGGCTTCATCAAGCCAACATAATGAGATGAACAACCTTTCATTTGTAACGGATTTAATTAACTGGATTATCTAAAAATAGGTCATTAACAATAAATAAATAAAATAGTTGAATTTCCAGCAGAAATATACTGCAAAATATACTGGTTTTTTTTGTTTTTTGTTTGTTTTGTTTTTGGTCATACCGTCCAGCCGTCGTCACAGCCAATCTCTAGACCACAGACCTAGAGAGATAATGGAACAATAAACCAGGTGCTGTTATTTCTAATCTTAGCTCTTTGACATGGAAATGATTTGTATATGCATGTCCATATACAGTGTTGGATTAGTTGCTATTAGAGGTTGCGTGTTGGGTAGTGTAACCACTTACCCCGTCCTTGACCCTTATCCCAAACCACATGTTACTATAGCAACAGAGGTGAGCTGATGTGAATGTTTGCTATGGAGTCACAGCATTAAATAATCGAATCATTAAGTGTGCGCTGTTGATATCCAGTCATATCATTTACACCTCAGTTTACTGGACTGTTCAATTTAATTTTTTCTTCCTGGGGAATCAAACTTTTAACTATGTTTTACCAGGTGTTTCATGATCATTCTCTACCCACCCTGTGATCATTACAATTTAGTAGCTTGTTTTTCTCTCTACTGTACCGTTAGCACCATAATATTATTCTCTAATCACCCACAATCCAGTTAAACCGAGTGCTTATCTGTGCTATAGCACCGTGCTGAGAGTATTTAAACAAAATCATCGTTATCTTTTCAGTGCAAACACTAATGGGTGCAATTAATTCCCCTGAGCATGTTCTCCCAACTCTTTCATTTCAGAAATATTATTATTTTTAAGATATGAGTCTTTCACTGCTTTCATATCCAAGAACTTCATTTTTGCCAATTTGATCTTTTGCTCATGACTGTATTCAGGTGATTCTCATGAAACCTGTCAAGAACATTTCCTGGTCATATTTTACTCCAACGACTAAAGAAACAAAGAAATTGTATTTTGCATTTAAAAAATGGCACATAACCTCAAGGGTTCTTTTGTTATTTACATTGTGACATTATTTACATGACATTATGCACATTTCACTCCCCAATTCTCCTTACTACAATGTGAAAAATAAATAAATAAATAAAATAAATAAAATAATATATATATATATATAAAATTATTATTATTATTATTATTTATTTTTTTAAATTGTAAAGTTTTTATGCATCATCATAGTACTCCCATGGTTCTGCATTTTATTTTTAGTCAATTTAATAATAATAATAATAATAATAATAATAATAATAATAATAATAATAAATCATTGTACAACAGCATCACAGCAATGAGAATCATTATTGAAAACGGTGGGAATAGTCAAAGTAAAATGTCCAGAATGCGTAACGGTAATGAGAATTGGTTTGTAAAATATGCTTTTCCTGACAGGTTTTCTGAGAATCAGCCATTCACTCTCATTACAATCATTCTCCTAGTTTAATCTAATTGTTTGAAGGAGTCACTGTCACCTCGACAACACGAAAATAATTCTTGCATCACATCAGCATCATATGGCAACATCCCTGTACCACAGTCACCTAAACACATGTACGATGAGTTTATCGATAAATCACACATTTCCCAGAGCATGCCGATGTTATGTATGTGACCCCTTACCGGAGCTGTGCGGTGATGAAGTGCTTATTTCTCGTTGGCCTTTATGGCTTTATTTCTTGAGCTTTAACACGGCAGCTGTCCTTGAACCGCATGTCTAAACAACATCAGATGGACTCTCGCGCTCCACCACAGCCAATAACTCATGGGGGTACGGGGATGTTGACAGGGACGCAAGCTGCCACTCCTGACTTCATTAAACCGAGACTGATGATTGTGTAACAGATAGAAGTGCTGATAATGCTTACCTGCGAATAACGGGTTCCTATGGAAACAGAATTGCCGCCTTCACATGGTCGACCGCCGTACATCTGAGGCCACGTCCACACAAATACATTTTTGTTTAAAAACACATTCATTTTAAATACGTCTCTATGAAATAAAAGCAACCAAATGACATTATCTCTTAGAATCAACACCAACAACCACGAATGCCTACTTAAAAGGATGGTTCACGCCAAAATGAAAATACTGTCATCGTTTACTCACCTTCATTTCGCACCAAACCCATAAGGCTTTCTTTTTTCCGTGGAACACAAAAGGAGAAACTTGTGTGTAATGTTTATGCTGCTCTTTTCCATATGGACGCTTTTGAGCTCCAAAAATGACCAAAAAAAGTAGTATAAAATATAATATAAGTAGTTCATATGACTTGTGCAGTGTTGGGTGTAATCAGATTAAAAAGTAACTGTATAATGTAATCTAATTACTTTTAAGACAAAAAGTATTGTAATGTGTTACACAGTATACGGTTACTGGCTTTCAATTAAGGTCATTACTTTTAAGTATGTTACTTGGGTTACATTTTTGTTTAGTTTTTTGGAATGCCCAATTCCCAATTCGCTGTTAAGTCCTCATGGTGGCGTAGTGACTCGCCTCATTCCGGGTGGCGGAAGACGAATCTCAGTTGCCTTCGCGTCTGAGACCGTCAATCCAGGCATCTTATCACGTGGCTTGTTGAGCGCGTTACTGCGGAGACGTAGCGCGTGTGGAGGCTTCACGCTATTCTCCACGGCATCCACGCACAACACACCACACACCCCACCGAGAGCGAGAACCACATTATAGCCACCGCGAGGAGGTTACCCCATGTGACTCTACCCTCCCTAGCAACCGGGCCAATTTGGTTGCTTAGGAGACCTGGCTGGAGTCACTCAGCACGCCCTGGATTCGAACTCTGGAGCAGAGGAATCCAGCAACACTTGCAGTGATAAACTTTATTTTATTGTGTTATTTAAAATAAATAACACAAACCGAAACCATTCCCGTTGTTTCCATCCATGCACCTTGGGAGTGAGTAAAGTAGCGCCAGATCTACTTCTACGATAGCATTCCACGAAAAGAAAGAAAGTCGTATGGGTTTGTAATGTGAGCGAGTACATGATGACGGAATTCTCATTTATGGGTGAACTATCCCTTTAAGAGAGTAAAAAGTCAAACGAGCTTGTTTATTTTCATCCTGACATTTCCATTCTGTTCCTTTCTTTCAAGTCTTTCAATTGTTTGTCCTTTTTTTCCATGTAATTTTAATTTGATTCTGCAGGTTTCTAACTGAATTTATAAAAGTAGGCAATCTGCAAGCCCTACGAACATTCAGGGTCCTGCGTGCTTTGAAAACTATTTCCGTAATTCCAGGTAAGCGGTTCCTACACCTGTGCCACAGCTGACAGCTCACAATGTTGCTCAATGTCCAGTCCAGTGGCACAAAAGAAAAACCCCAGAGCCAAACTGCATCCAGTTTATCCTGCATTGTGTTCTCCGACCATCTCTTTCCCAACACCCAAAACAACCCAATGCCCTGCTTCATTCTCCACTGTGTTGTTTGCCTGTTGTTGGTGCTGTTTGTCATGTCTGTGCTCCAATTTTGGCTCATTGCAGATATGTAACTGAGTTTGTGGACCTGGGCAATGTCTCAGCGTTACGGACATTCAGGGTTCTACGAGCACTGAAAACTATATCAGTCATCCCAGGTGAGAGGCCTGCAGTGCAAATGGATGACCAAAAGACCTACTGGACATTTCCGTCACTTCCAAATCACTCTTGGAAACATGGAAATGTGGAATGTAGGAAATGAGACTTTTGAGCTGGGTAACAAGCTAACTGGGTAAATCTCACGTCCGGAAAACCAGTGCCCAGGCGACATTTCACCCAAAATCAAAAAAATGAAAAAATATAAATGAAAAAAAAAAAAAAAAAAAAAATTTAGCATGAAGAAAAATGGTGCTTATTTTAAGGTTAATTTAAGATTTTTACATTGTGCCATTATTTTTATGATTAAAATAAATACAATTAACCACATTTGTCCCGCAATGAGAGAAATGTCCAGACGTTTTAATTTAGAGTTTTTTTGTAATTGCCATAATTCTCAATGGTGATTCCTATTTATTTATTTTTATTTATGCATTAGTGTAATGAGAATTTGGGGAAGAAATGTGCTTAATTGTCATGGAAATGTCACAATAATGCAAACATATCTTAACAGTTGTAAAAAAATTATAATAATAAGCTTCAATTTATTTTTTGTGCAAGAGTCTTTTTTCTTTCTTTTGATTTTGGAATGAAAACATTTTGACATGAAACACGCTTTTGACAGGTTTCATGAGATTTGCAAAATTATATATATTAAAAAAAAATTCTAATTTTATAATATTGATTTATTACAGTAATAGCAAAACCTGTTTGAGGGCAACAACAATTTATAAGGATCTAATCTTCCTGTTGAAAAAACAAAACAAAACATAAACCAGCCTGAGGTATTTTGCTGGTCTAAGATGGTTTATGCAATTTTAGCTGGACTCCCAGCCTGATCATCAGACAAGTGTCCAAAACCCCTATAAAACCATCAAACCAGACCAGCTTGACCAGTGAAAACAAACTTGTTGGCCAGTTAAGATCAGTAAACCACCTTAGGCTGGTTTAAGCAGTTTTATTCGACAGTTTTGAACAATATTCATTGCAGTTGTCCAAATACAGCCACCCTTTCTCCTGAGTATCATTACAGCTGTTAACATTAGATGCTGAAGTGGCTAACAAAGAACCTGCAGGTGCAAGTTTGTTGTATAGTAGGTCAATGGCACACAAGACGGCTCAGGTTTCTGTTACCTGTCAGCTCAGGCTTCAGTTAACTCACTCAAAGTCTCATTGGACCGTACTAGTTAACATGTAACAGGCATGGGTAGCTGTAGAGGTACATGACTTTGCATGTTAAGGCAAAAAGCATGAACAACAGAAGCTTCTTATGGAATGAGACCACCCAAAAAACACAATCCACATACACACACATAATACATACAGTATATATTATGGAGGGCTAGAAAGGAAATATATTATTGTAAATCAGAATATACATTTATAAATATTTCTAAATCTGAAAATATTATTGTAAATCAGAATAGAGTTATACATTTGCATATATAATTGTACATCTGAAAATATAGTTATAAGAATATAGTCGGAAATCTGAATATATAATTGTAAATCAGAATATATAGTTAACAAATTTGCATAAATAATTGTAAATCTGAATATATAGTTATAAATCAGAATATATAGTAAGAAATCTGAATATATAATTGTAAATCAGAATATATAGTTATAAATCAGAATATATAGTCAGAAATCTGAATATATGATTGAAATCAGAATATATAGTTATAAATCTGAATATATAGTCAGAAATCTGAATATATAATTGAAATCAGAATATATAGCTATAAATCTGAATATATAGTCAGAAATCTGAATATATAATTGTAAATCAGAATATATAGTCAGAAATCTGAATATATGATTGAAATCAGAATATATAGTTATAAATCTAAATATATAGTCAGAAATCTGAATATATAATTGTAAATCAGAATAAATAGTTATAAATCAGAATATATAGTCAGAAATCTGAATATATAATTGAAATCAGAATATATAGCTATAAATCTGAATATATAGTCAGAAATCTGAATATATGATTGAAATCAGAATATATAGTTATAAATCAGAATATATAGTCAGAAATCTGAATATATGATTGAAATCAGAATATATAGTTATAAATCAGAATATATAATTGTAAATCAGAATAAATAGTTATATGGTAAATCTGCATATATATATAATTATACATCAGAATATAAAGTCAAACATTGGAATATCTAATTGTAAATCAGAGTATACAGTTATAAATCTGCATATATAATTGTAAATCTGAAGATATAGTTTTAAAGAGTTGCAAATTTGTATATATAGTCCGAATATATACAGTAAATATACATCTGAATATATAGTTTATATACTGCTGTTGTAAATCTATATATATATATTCTAAATATATTGTTTTAAGTCTAAATATAAAGCATCTATAGATATATTTAGGATTCATAAAGTTGTATTCGGATTTATAACTGTTTATTCAGAATGTATACACTAATTTGGCACCCCATAATATATATATACTGTATACACACACACACACACACACACTTCACAATTAGAGGTGCACAATAAGCTGGCCATATTGGGCTTAATATATAAGTCACCCAAATATTAACTTCTTGTTTTTAAAACTGCATAAAATATTATCAAGCATTTCACGAGAAACCTCTGGCTCTTTCCATCGAAGATTCTGTTGCAATCTGTCACACTGTGTGTGCTTACAGCACTCACAAATGTTTGTAAAGACAGACGTAGATGTTGTGTGCTGTGTTTGGATGCCTAAAAATAACATGTTTTACTCATTAGAGTAAAAGAGTAAAACTGAGCATGTAATAATCATTAAAACTGTTCTGAAATCACTATCACTTACAATTAGAGTTTAGCATTATCTTCTGCTTGTACCATTTTTGAATTGTCTGTGTTTGTTGCTCAGGTCTGAAGACCATTGTTGGCGCTCTGATTCAGTCAGTCAAGAAGCTCGCAGACGTCATGATCCTCACGGTCTTCTGTCTCAGTGTTTTCGCTCTCATTGGCCTGCAGCTCTTCATGGGAAACCTGAGGCAAAAATGCGTCCGCAGCACCGCACACTGTCTCAACACCACGCTACCTTCATTCAACAACAGCACTTTCTTCTGCAATAACAAAACCTGGTCCTCACTGGAGGATTTCATGACCAATGAAGGTCAGTACATACATGTAGAGTTCTGACATGGTCTGGCTTTACTGTGGTCTTCTCCAAGTAGAAAATCTTGTTGCACAAATGGTGCCGGACGAGTTGCTCACTTAGGATTAGGAATTGGTTTAAATCACTATGAGCAATAGTTACAGTGATTGTTGCTTTAGCAAACACCACTAATTAACAACTTTATTTTTAACTGTTTTACAATTTGTCACCTCCATGATATGTACTTCCAATTTATGTAGAGCTCTCCAAAATCTTTAAATCCCCCTGTAAATCCCTGGATGACCGAGCAACTGCTTGACTTCTCCAGACCATAAAAGTGGTGCATGCTAATCAGTTATGCATCGCAAAGCCCTGTTGTCGTGTGTTTTAGTGAAGCAAGTTAAG
The DNA here is from genome assembly GCF_019703515.2 of Myxocyprinus asiaticus. Lineage (NCBI taxonomy): Eukaryota > Metazoa > Chordata > Actinopteri > Cypriniformes > Catostomidae > Myxocyprinus > Myxocyprinus asiaticus. The sequence continues at coordinate 35,029,131 of NC_059387.1, forward strand.
CAACCCTAACATAAAAGTACTTTGACGGTGCATTGGTATGCAGTAGACTACTGATGGCATTAGATTGTAATCCTATAGTACTTTACTATACTCTATATAATGTCTATATACTGGATATATTCTTACTAAATAGTACTTTATGTACTACTTTATTTATAAAAAAGTTTTCATTATATTATATCTGTTGCTATGACAAAATTAGCTTTAACTGTAAGCGAATATAACCATATGTGGGTGGGGCTTAACCCGGAAGTACAAAACTAAATGAAAGGCCAATTTGAAATGTAACTATTCCATTTATAGTTTCCATATAGCAAATATGCCCTGTATAAATCATGACCAAAGTTCAGCCATGCAACTGTGTAGGACAAGCTGATAGGTTCTTTGACTTGTGATCTGTTAGCAAGTCGGCTCGCTCACATGTGACATGTTAAGCCACTCGGCTCGCATGGCATAAGCTGATTGGTCCTCTGATTTGTTATCGGGTAGCCAATTAACTGGCATCTCTCTCTTTGTCTAACATTCAAATGGATCAGTTTTGCAGTTAAACTGTTTTTTTTACAGCACACTGTGAGAGTTTATCTCTGAAAATGCTATTTGCTCAGGTGGTTGCTGGGGTTTCCTTCTACCAGCTTGCATGGTAAGGTCTGCTTTGGCCATGACACATAGAAATGCGTCTTAAGAAACCTCAGCCAATCTGGCTGGCTCACATTGCTATTTTAGGTCATTAGATTAAATAAATTCACACATAGCTGGGCTTAGTCACTAGTTAAATAATCTCTGGGCTTTCCTGGCACCAGAGGCACATTAACACACAGGCTTACACGGACTGAAGCCCTTGGGGTTGTGGGCCCCTTCTCACGGTGTCCGCAACCCCATTTCCCCCCGTCTACGTTTGTGGGAGTAGCACATCTAAACGCTTTCAGCGAAAGACGTTGTTGTAAACACGGAGACTGTGCACAGTAATCTTTCAATAATTCAACGGGCCAGAGTGAATTATTCCACTTATACCATGGTTACATCATTCAGGGCTTTTTATCAAGACATTTTCTGGTTTTCGTCCTTAAAACGCGTGGAACTACTTTCTTCAGCCATGGATTCAGCGTCTAGCTTTGATACAGCTCAAGCCTTCGTTGCTAGTTCAAAAACATCACTTTAGAACTAGTAACAGAGGATACGCTGCCTTGGAACAACAAGGTAGTGCATGTGCATTTGTATGTGCATGTGTGTGAGCGGGAGAAAGAGAGAAACAGAGAGATACGTGTGGAATTATCTGTGTTTGAAGCGACTCTCGTCAGGAATAACATTGCTTCAAATTGCCAAGATGTAAGCTTAAGTGTATTTATCAGCAGCAGCGAGTGTCGCCATTCTTGTATATAACGTTTCCATTGCTAAACAACTGTTTACAATCCCACTGAGTCGTGGGGGTGCACTGACTTTGATCCCGAGACAGCTTGTGTGAGAGGGAAAGAGAGGGTGAGGGGGAGCGCGACGGGGCTTTCCACTGTGGCTATGGGAGGTGGATTAGGGCGAAATACATTGAAACATTAAAAGCTGCCCATATTAAAGGTTATTTCTTATAATATAGAAACTGTTGTATTGATCGAGTCGCGGGGGTGCGGCTCTGTTTGTTGGTTGCGACTCAGGTCGCTATGTGTGTGCGCGTATGTGTGCTAACGTGTGGGTGAAACGATAGAAAAAGAAAGGGAGTGCAAGGTGCTTTCCAACTAAAATGGTTATAAATGGATGGAATTATAGACATTATTTGTCATTCTTATCCGATGTGCTATACCAGTGTCTCTGTTTTATTTCATTATTTTGCTGTTGTAGCCTGTAATGCTCTTTGAAATAACTGAAATAATTTGGCGAAGTGATATGGAACTGTTATGAGGTCAAGATTTGGAACTACTTTGTAGAATAAAATAAAAAACGTAAGATATTTATTTTATTTTGTTTTATTTTGTTATAGATTACTCAGTTCAAATTGATGTAATTTTGTTATGAAATTTAAATGTGTAAATGCATATTGATCATAATGTTGCATTTGAATGCTGTCAGATGAACTGACATCTAAGATGAGATTTAGTCTTATTTTTGGTTGGTCTCATTTTATTAGAATAGCAATTAGGACAGTGCTGGCACTCAGTAAATTGACCTGCAGTATATGGATGTAGGACACAGACTGAAATAGACAGATGTGTTCTTCTGATGTGCTTTGTCACGGTATGCTAATCATTAAAATGTCCAAAACACAGAGAACAAAGGCCGTTTTAAATGTTTCCAGTGCAATCTCTTACTTAATTTCAAATATTGTAATTGTCATGATAACTGCTATTAAATGAGGTCAGGAACTCTAACCTGTGATGGACATAAGTGAGTTATCAGCATTTATTATCAATAGTCCCTGAATGCATTCTTGGATTGCCTTCTCTGCGAGGATACAGAACATGTGATGCTGCTTTAGAAGTGGGCCAAAAGAAGATGTGGAGCGTATACTTATGATGCCATAAAATGCAGCCTACATAGTCAGCTCTCTAGGTTGTGGTGAATAAGTTCAGGCCGATAACCTTTGCTGCATATCTCTGAGCAGTCCGGTCCACACAGGAGAAATGTTTAAGGTTATGCTGAAACAAGGAATGCTGACAGCTGGACAGTAAGATCAGGGCGCTCAGCCAAACATGACGGGTGGCGTTTTCCCCTGCGCTCCCCTCTGTCTCTCAGCGCCACTCAAGCCTGGAGAGCTGGAAAAGAGTGAGCGAACGACAGCATCAAAATGAGATGAGATTAAATGGAGGGCTCTGTCCGCCTGGAGAGAGTATATGAATCCAAACTTAAGGCTGTTTTACTTGTGATCTCTGAGTCTCTCTCTTTTGCCAGGTTAAAAACAGCCACAACATCTCCATAAAGTTATTTTTTCCTTGCTTAATCATAAGCATGTTGATGTATCTGTTATATCTGAGGTATAACACATTGCAGGGCATAACAAGCAAAGTGCTGATCTTACAAGAAATGTTCAATTTAACGTTCAAGTTATTGATCTTCATGTGTGCTGGGTAACAATTAACACTGTACAATGAAATTCATACTTTGCGTGTCCATCTGATGTTTGGAAGTTACTTATGCCTTTAATAGGAAAAGAAAATAATAGAATTAAAAACTAATAGCAAATATATAATTTCTGAACACATTGCGCACCCAAAGTAAATTTTTTTAAAGTGCAAATACTACATCATGGAGTTGTGTGCAATATATATACACAGTTTTCTGTTTTTAAACATTCTAAATGTTTTGATTCATTCAACACATGAAAATGATGAAAAGTGTGTTTAACAATTCAAAGCTCATGAGGATTTGCTTGATTTTTTAAATCTAAAATTATATTATTATTATAATTTTTGTATTTCCAGATAACTATTTCAAAGTGGAAGGAGCCAAGGACGCCTTGATATGTGGCAACGCAAGTGATGCTGGGTAAGTAAACATCAGATTTCTTACGGTCATGAAAAAATTGGAAATATCAGGGAATTTTAAATGGTGATTTGCAGACCTGGAAAAGTCATGGAAATGTGTAAAACAATACGCAGGAAATTGTTGGTGCCAGATGGGCTGGTTTGAGTATTTCTGTAACTGCTGATCTCCTGGGATTTTCACACACAACAGTCTCTAGAATTTACTCAGAATGGTGCCAAAAACAAAAAAACATCCAGTGAGCGGCAGTTCTGTGGACGGAAACACCTTGTTGATGAGAGAGGTCAACAGAGAATGGTCAGACTGTCACGGTCCTGTCACTCTGTCAGTCTGGGTTTTTGTGTGGCAGGACCGTGATATCATCGTTCTACATGTGTCTTGTGTTTAGTTTTCCTTCTTTGTGTGAGCGCACTGCTTTGGTTGTGATTTCCCTGCCGTGTGCTCCTCGGTTGGTCTCATGTTTCATGTTCGGAGCATGGTGTCTGGATCCTGACTTTTCTGTCTGGTTCGGTTTTGGTTTGTGTTGGGATCCGGACACACATGCACCATGTTCTGTCTGTTATAGGCGTGAGTGCATTGCGCTTATGTCATCTTGAAGGCATGCACTCACGTCAATCATTTATGTCTGTCTCTTACGACCACGGACGTGCTGCGTGTTGCTCTCCTGTTGTGCTGTGCGCCCGGGTCGCAAGCTGTCTTTGGTCTGAGGTGTCAGATTTGTGTGTGGCCGAGCTCTCACACAGGTGTCCTGTCTTGTTTTTGTCGCCTGTTGCATGCATTGCGTGGTGTTTGCCTCACTATGTACGCTCAGGCTTTGTCTAGTGTGAGAATACGTGGCATTACTTTGTTAGCGTTGCCGTGCATTCTCTCATCTTATCTGTCGGTTGGCATGAGCGCATGTTGCCTGTTGTCTTGGCGATATGCTCTCGTGCCATTCGGGTGTCTGTGTCTTATGAGAATACATGGCTTTGTTTTGTTCTGTATTGCCACATGTCTCTCAATCTTGCATCATACCCTGCCTCCTTGTTTGCCCATTATTAGTTTATTAGTCACACCTGCCCTGTCTGTTAATTTGTTTGATTTCCTTCCCTATTTTAGTCTCCTCATGTGTGCTGTCCAGTGCCAGTTCGTCTCGTTTTGTGTCCATGTCGGTGTTGTTCTTGTCCCTGATCCTAGTCGGTTTCGGTCGGTCTTGTACCCAGCTCGTCCGCCCCAGCCCAGCTTCAGTGGGCTTCAAGTCTGGATTGTGTTTTTCCCCTATAGGGTAGTTTTTTTTTAGTTTTGTTTATTTGTATAAATAAACCCTTTTGTTTTTTCACTTTGCATTTGGGTCCTGACGCTCTGCAAATCTTGTGACACAGACTGGTTTGAACTGACAAAGTCTACAGTAACTCAGTTAACCACTCTGTACAATTGTGATGAGAAGAATATCATCTCATCTGCTATTCTGAGATGCAGGTTGACATTGTTTTGGCGGCACGAGGGGGACCTACACAATATTAGGTGGTTTTAATGTTGTGGCTGATCGGTATATATAAATGTGTATAATCTATTAATATGAGCTACAGGAAAAAAAAAAAAAAAGGTGTGGAAACCCTGAAGCATACAGTATGCAATTGAGGTGCATTGTGGTCAGATTATGACGCTTTTTGCTACTGATCTTGAAAGCAAATACATTAAAAATGGCAACAATGCTTTGTCATGATTCCGGTCAGCCGGATTTATATTTAGAAAAGGCCCTTAAAGTGTAATGTACAGCTGTTATAAAGGCCATGGCAGGTGTAAGAGCTGCTGAGCAGTCAGTGTTGATTGTGACTAAAGTAAATATAGTTGTGGGTCTCTCTGACACAGCAGAACTGCATGTGCACGTATGAGTCAGTGGCCTTGACTAAATCCCCCAGCATCCCATTCAAGAGCAACCAGACAGATGCCCAATCTTCCTCTTTTTTTGGCTGCTCCCATTAGGGGTTGCCACAGAGGACCATCCGTGATCCGCATATTTGACTTGGCACAGGTTTTATGCCGGATGCCCTTTCTGATGCAACCCCTAGTGGCTAGGGGACTCTCACTCACACCTACGGGGCAATTGAGAGTCTCCAATTTATTTAACCTGCATGTTTTTGGACTTGTGGGGGAAACCAGAGCACCCAGAGGAAACCCACACAAACACGGAGAGAACATGCAAACTCCACACAAAAAGGCCCAGTTGAGCCGGGACTCGAACCCGGGACCTTTTTAACCAGACAGACACCCAATAAACCTCTTAAATTCAAGAGTGAACTGCCCCTGAATGGCACATTTCCGGTCCATTCTTGAAATTTTGACCATTTTAATTGTTTGAGGGTTCAAGAAATGACACGAGATGGATTTGAACTCTAGTCACCTGTTTAAGTAGCACCACGTACTGTGTCGAAATGTGCGTTTCCTGCCAGGCCACATCTCTGATGGAGTATCCAAATGATACAATTATTAACCTTGTTTTAAATCAACTATGACAGGTGGTTGAATAATAAGAGGGTGTGTCATGAATGCAGAAGGCAGGACCCAAATGCAGAGTTGAAAATAAGGGAATTTTTTATATACAAAAATAAATAAATAAACAAACTAAAACTCCCACAAGGGGGAAATACAATAAACACAAACAACACTAAGTAAAAATACAATGTAGGAGGGAAATGGGGAACCAGGACCGACTGGACCGAAGAGGGATGGGAGCAAAGACAGGACCAACACACAACACCAACTGAAACAAACCAACAGACTGACCGAATACACAAGCACACAAAACGGGAAACAAGACGAACTGGCACTGGACAGAAAACACGAGGAGACTAAAATAGGGAGAGATTTCAACAGGTTAAAAAGACAGGGCAGGTGTGACTAATAAACCTAATAATGGGCAAACAAGGAGGCGGGGTATGACGTAAGACAAAGAGACACGCGGTGATAAAGAAACAAAACAAAGCCACGTGCTCTCACAAGACAACAAAACACCCGTATGGCATGAGCGCACATCGCCAAGACAATAAGGCAATATACGCCCATGCCAACTGACAAACAAGACGAGAGAATGCGTAGCAACAGCAAGTAAAGCGATGCCACGCATTCTCACACTAAATGAAGCCCGAGCGTACATCGTGAGGCAAACGCCACGTGATGCATGCAACAGGCGGCAAAAACAAGACAGGACACTTGTGCGAAAGTTCGGCCACACACACACACCCGACAACCTCAGACCGAAGTGACTGAACCTCAGCACAACATGAAGACAGCTTGTGACCCAGGCACACAGCACAAAGTGAGCGTAACACGCGGTTGCGAGAGACAGACATAGATTATTGACGTGAGTGCATGCCACCAAGTAGACAGGCGCAATGCACTCATGCCAATACAGGACAAGACATGGAACATGAGTGTCCGGATCCTGACACCAAAACTGAAAAGTAACCAGACAGAAGGGTCAGGATCCAGATACCATGCTCCAGACATGAAACAAGACCGACCGAAAACACCAGACAGACACGGGCGATAATGTCACGGTCCTGTCAGACAAAAACCCAGAGTGACAGGACTGTGACAGGTTTGGTGACATCAGCCGAAAAGGAAAGTCATTTCAGAGGCCTTAAATTAAAGTTATTACATTTTGATAAAAGATTTAAGATCAATATTTTTCTGTTTACAATGTGCACCATTTATTTGTTCACAATAAGACATTTTGCTGAGTGAAACAGTATATTCATTTAGAAAAAATGTAAGCTGGGATTATTTGTTGCGGAGTTATTACACTTTAATAAAAGAATACACTAGGGGTCTGGGTAGCTCAGCGAGTATTGACGCTGACTACCACCCCTGGAGTCGCGAGTTTGAATCCAGGGTGTGCTGAGCGACTCCAGCCAGGTCTCCTAAGCAACCAAATTGGCCCGGTTGCTAGGGAGGGTAGAGTCACATGGGGTAACCTCCTCGTGGTCGTGATTAGTGGTTCTCGCTCTCAGTGGGGCGTGTGGTAATTTGTGTGTGGATCGTGGAGAGTAGCATGAGCCTCCACATGCTGTGAGTCTCCGCGGTGTCATGCACAATGAGTCACGTGATAAAATGCGCAGATTGACGGTCTCAGAAGCAGAGGCAACTGAGACTCCACCACCCGGTTTGAGGTGAGTAACCGCGCCACCACAAGGACCTACTAAGTAGTGGGAATTGGGCATTCAAAATTGGGAGAAAAGGGGATAAAAAAAAGAATACACTGCTAAAATAATTTTCTTATCGAATATTTTTTTGTCTTTTTTCCAGTGAAAAAAATCAAAACATTCTTAAAACAAGATACATTTACTTGAGAAGCAAAATGACAATATATTTTGTTTGGTTTTCAGATAAATCTAACTTAATTTGGTGGGGTTTATGCTTAAAACAAGAAAAAAAATCTTATTAAAATATCATTTATTTTTTAGTGATTTTGAGATATTGTTACCGGAAAATAAGACAAAAATACTCAGTAAGAGAAGGATTTTTTTTGCAGTGTACGAAGGCAAACATTTCTCTTTAGAATAACATGCACAGATGAATCGTTTACATTAAGAACTGGAATGTGTATTATAAATAGAGTATAGTTTAATTTCATATTGACTCCGGCCACTACCACACTAATGTGTTTTAGTTTGAAAACTCAGTTTACGCCTCTCATCCACACAAGAACGAGGCTTTCCTTCACCGAAAACAGAGCCGTTCGAAAACACTGTGATGTGATGATGTTAGGAAACTGAGTTTTCAAACAAAACACAAATAGAGTGGATGAGGAGTTTAAGTAGCTTAAATGAAATATATAAAGCTAGAATCCAGAATGATCTATATTTCCCCTTCTTCACACCTCTGTCATGGAAAGAAACACCTTGCTAAATGCAATGTTGCTGAGAGGAATGTCACAGCATGTGTTTGTGTGTGATTGTGTATGGCAGCTGCCCTGTGCATTAGTGCATTCAAGTGTCTGTTCTTCAGGGATCTGTACAGTATGTGCTCATGACACGGTCATATCTCCACTTACATAAACTCTTCCCGCGGGCACCGTAACAACTCAATGATAAACATGTGGTACAGCAAACTAACTTCAATAAATGAGAGCCATGGCATCTTATTGTCTCTTAAACTCCATCGGTTCTTTCAAGATGAGAATATAAACTACATTTTCACATTTTACACTGAATATGTGAGTAGTACTTCAAAACTCAGTGTCATGATGCTACTGTGGTTACCAGGGCATTGCTATTCCGTTGCTAAGGCCTTCTAAGCAGAGGTGTATAGTACTTAAGATTTTGAATATTTCGACTTTACTCGAGTAAACTTTAAAGTTTCTCATATATTTCTCCTGTACTGTTACACATACTGTTCACAAATCTGAATCAAAATCATCTGGAACCCCAGACAGACTGTTTAATTTGACTATTAATTAATTTCATAAATTTTTGGGGTGTAGACATTAAAAACGTTTTACAATACTGATCAAGTTATGTGCATTAACTTTTGTTCAAATCTCCCACCTTTTCTGGAGAACTTAATTTGTGTTGGCTAAAATTTAGCAGTTCACTGAAAAAAAAAAATTATAATAATTTTGAGTATTTTTTGTCTTGTTTTCCAGTAAAAAAAATATTAAAATTTTTTTTAAAACAAGATACATTTATTTTGTTGTTTAAAAAAAAAAATATATATATATATATATATATATATATATATATATATATATATATATATATATATATATATATATATATATATATTTTTTTTTTTTTTTTTTTTTTTTTTAAGAGAAATTCAACAAAACATTTTATGTAACATTTACGCTTTTATAAAATTATATATATATATATATATATATATATATATATATATATATATATATATTTTTTTTTTATATAAGCATAAATGTTACAGATGTTACAATGTTACATTAGGGATGTGCTTGAAGCCGAATACCTTCGAATACCTTATTTGGAAAGGCACAAATAATGACTTAAAAACAAATAATGAATTCATCCGAATAATAGAATTTTTTTTCGGAAGAGGGACTATCCTACTAGCACAGTCATAAAGTGATAAAAATGTTTTTAAATAAAATTACAACGAAATTATGAGTCTGCGTGAAGCCAGTATTACTACACTGTAAACCTTATGAATGAAAATGCACATGATGTGATTTCAAGTTCAGATCGGATGGCCGCAGTCTCCGTTTGCAGTCTCCTTTAATTGTGCGCATCTTAGAAATCTAAGCTTGTCAAAAGTCAAATTAACTAAGATACTATCATACACATTTCCCACTTCTTAAAATGCCTGTTTGTTAACACATTAACACCACGTTTCACACAATTCACACTTATTCCCAAAAAAGTTTAAATGCTCCACAGAGATTTAAATACTTCATAGAGTGTAAATCTATTCAGAATATTCCTGCGCACGGAAGATTGCGGAGAAACAAAAATATGCACTTTTTTTTCTCTTCTATAAATATAGAGGTTCTCTTGTCATTTATTCCACTGCATTTATCTAATTCTGCACATTAATAATTATGTCCTCCACATTATGTTAAAATATGTGCACACAAAATAAGTGTATATACTGTACGTCCTGATAGATTTACAGTGCTTTCACCTGTTTGTAGGCACTATTAATTTATTCTCATTTATTTTTATCTTTGTATTTTTTTAATATTCACTACAAAATTTCACAATTGCTTGACGCCTCGTGTTGTTTTACATGCACACTGCACAGACATAAACAGAAATTCGGTTTCAGCAGATATTAATGTCATAATCAACTTCATCTGGTAAGAAACAATTAAGAATATATTATTAATAATAATAATAATAATAATAATTATTATTATTATTATTATTATTATTCATGTATTATTATTATTATTGATATTATTATTATTATTATTATTATTATTATTGATATTATTTTTATTATAATTGTTGTTATTATTATTGCTATTATTATTGGTATTATTATTATTATTATTATTATTATTATTATTATTGCTTGTAATTGTTATTAGTATTGCTATTATTATTAATGTTGCTGTCTGTGTGATATTTATGGGTAAATGGATAAGTTTAACCAAAATAGTGCAGGATGAGCAAACCTCACCAACAGTGAAAAAATTAAGCTTAGAAACAGTTTTATTCTGTATACAATTACAAAACATCTATTTCGTAACATATAACTTTGTGAGAGGAAGTAGCTCATGAGACAGACGCTAATGGACCTTGAAATTATTACCTTTCTGAAGCTCCTAGAATTTCACTTAAAGATTTGCCATTTTGCAGCATCTAAAGTAAGATTCCAAGCATATTGAAAGAAAGAATTTCATTGCTGGTAGATCCCCTTGTTCTACGAGAATCAAAAGATATAACATTATTATTATTATTATTATTATTATTTCAAAATCCAGAGCTCTTTTGTTACAGTATATATTGAATACACACTGGAAAGCCTGAGACATTCTCTTTGAGTTATTGGACTGCGTCTGTGAATGTCTTGCTGTCTCATGGTCCACTGATGTGAATTACGACGCGGTCTGTAGATGTTGATTGTAACATCCGACTAAAGCCTGAAAGAGACAAAGGAGCGATCCGTGTGTCTTCTGCTGTGATAACAGGCTTCAATCAGACCCTTGTTCACCTCAGATAAAACAGCCCATGGAAACTGAGACAGGCAATCGATTATGAATCATGCCTGTTAAACAGTTGCCGGTTTTTCACCTGTTTACGACGGTCATCTAGTTTCACTGAACAAAATATTTTAACTATCGGCATTAAAAATCATTTGAATAATTGCTGTACATTTACACTAAATGTAACCAATAAAACCACGATGATGATATTGATGATTTAAAAATGTTGCTTTGGTTTAAGTAATGGATCGCTCCGAAATGAGTTGAATACACCATCAGAGTGATTTTAAAAATACGGATCAAATACAGATCGTGGCCTGCACCACCAAAACGTCACGGTTCATAATGAGAGTAATGCAGATCCAAAGAGTCGAAGGCATTTTTTAACGATTTGATCTATGATCCGGCCAGGGGCACGTTTCACATACAATGACGTAACTCACTGCTTAACTACTAAAGATGATGCATTGTTGGAGAAATTAACTAGCTTGTTACAACTGTTTCCCGAAACCGTAGTAATTATGTAACAATTCAGGCTGAGGAAACCTCCAGCTTGATGTACTTCCCTCCCTTCCTGGAGGGGAGGTGTTGCCCTTCCGGCCATCCTTCTGCCGGCAGGTCTTCCCCGCCTCCTTGGATCCTGGGAGAGATGAGGGGAGGGAGAGGGAAAGAGTCCTGGCTCGCTGGTCCCGAACATGCTGTCCACTGGTCCTCAGCCACTCCGTCACCTGGCGGACAGCAGCGGCTCCTCTGCCCCCTAGTGGACTGCAGCAGGTCGTCCGTCCCCTGGCGGCCGGCAACGGCTCCTCCACTTCCTGGCGGACCCCATCGACCCCTCCGTCACCTGGCAGACGGCAGTGGCTCATCTGCCCCCTGGTGGACGGCAGCAGGTCCTCCATCCCCTGGTAGCCGGCAATGGCTCCTCCACTTCCTGGCGGACCCCATCAACCCCTCCGTCACCAGGCAGACGGCAGCAGCTCCTCTGCCCCCTAGTGGACTGCAGCAGGTCCTCCATCCCCTGGCGGCCGGCAACGGCTCCTCCGCTTTCTGGCAGACGCCATCAACCCCTCCGTCCCCTGGTGGACAGCAGCGGCCCCTCTGCCCTCTGGCGGACGGCAGCAGCGAGTCCTCTCAGACAGTGTGCTCTTCCTCCTTCCCAGGTTCAGGCACTAAATGTAAAAGACCTCTCTGTTCGCTTGTGAAAGGAGGAAGCTGGGACCTGGCTGAGCAGTCAACATAAAGTTTTAATGATACAAATGAACTTCAACATAACATAAAAACACAGTCAAACATAACTCTGTGTGTGTCTCTGTCTCACTGGTGTCTCCGGCACCCCTTTATCTCTCTCTCCTGCTGATTAGATAACTCGGCGCCGGCCATGCACCCTCACGGCCCAGCCACGTCCTCCTCCTCATCACAACCAGAAAGTCGTTTAATGCTACAAAATTGGCATGCACTGTGTAATGCAATAGATACATTGGTTTCCCTGTACATCAGACTTAAGTGTTCCCCCGATGCACTTGAGTATGCTGTGATATGATAGGTGTGGGTGAGAAACAGAACAATATTTAAGTCCTTTTTTTACTCTAAATCTCCACTTTCACTTTTACATCTGAAAGTCACATGAGGTGCCTGTTTAGTTTCCCTTTCACATCTGAAAGTGAAATTGCAGATTTAGAGTAAAAAAAAAGACTTAAATATTTCTCACACCTATCATATCACTTCTGAAGACATGGATTAAACCACTGGAGTTATATGAATTACTTTAATGTTCTTTTATGTGATGTTTGGAGTTTCAAAGTCACCATTCACTTGCATTGTATGGACCTACACAGCTGAGATATTCTTCTACAAATCTTCATTTGTGTTCTGCAGAAGATAGAAAGTCATACACATATGGGATGGCATGAGGGTGAATAAATGATGAGAGAATTTTCATTTTTGGGTGAACTATCCCTTGGCTACTGTCACACTACTGAAAAATGTAATTTGGTTAATAGTTTGACTACTTTTAGCTCCCTGCTGAGAAATAAAAAAAAACAGCTTAAACCAGCCTAATATGGTTCCCAACCAGGTACTTTTGGAGGTTGGAAGAGCTGAGAGACCAGAAAAACCATGTAAAATAAATAAATAGAGAAATATCTTTGGTTAATGGCTCTCACTCAGCATGTGCTCCTCTGTTGGTCTAATGGAAGTTTATAAGTATTTTGGAGAGCTTACAATCAGAGGGCTCTCATGCCAACCGAGAGCACAGTACTGTATATCACGCACTGATTTTCTAGAAACTCTAAACATCTCAATTAAAATGCTGTCCCATGTGTTGGAGTAATCGCAGGGTGTGAGTGGACATTCATTAAAACAAGTATCTATTAAAAAAACGTAATTAGGTTTTATTTCGAAAGCTCTATATTTGACTGTAGTGATACTTACCGATCAACCACATTGAACTAGATTAACTCAGAATAGCACAGTGATACAAGTCTTTTTTCAGGCTGAACTGATTGACCCCATTGACTTCCATTGTAAGTGTCTCACTGGAACACAGATTTGTGCTTTTTACTTTTTTTTTTTTTAAAGAAAAGTATGATTATTTTTTGTGGAAATCAATATTATGCCACAGAAGTGTTTTTAGGAAGCCACTGATTATTAAAAAAATAAATGAAATAAAAAAATAAAAATCAATGCTTTAGCTGCCTTTGTAAATTAGCTTCCATAGAGAATCACACCTGAACTTGAACTAATGTTTTTCTTTAATTTAGCTTCAGTGGTCAACGATGGCCTAAATACTCAAATATTAGAGAGAAGCATGTGTTTTCATACTAAAAAGGGTGATCTTTGGTCATGTTACCAGTACAGTTCATATCTCAGTTTACAGATTCATTCATATCTGTCTGAAGTTGCTGTTCTCCATGTAAGCGTGTGCGTTTCCTTTGTTCATTTCTTCCGCTCTGGGATCAATTAGGTGAATTAATCCAGTCGTCTTATTTTAGCCATTGTTAACGTGAGATCTCTGGTCACCTTGTGAACCTGCAGTGAAACCTGAGCTGAAGCCTCATGGCGTTTTATAAAGCAATAGAGTCCAGTCGCCCGGTTTCACCTCTCTTCTGTTGTTGTTTGAGCACTGGCCGTCTCTGACCCGCCTGTGAGGTCAGTCTGTGCTCGTTCCAACTACTGGAGCAAAATTTGGGAAGAGGACAAGATTTTTGCAGACCTCACTCCTTGAGTCTGCTGTACTATACCGCTCTGGCTGATTTATCTAAAGAAAGAGGCTCCCAAAAATCTCAGCTCAGCCAGTCATATTAACTTTTTAACATTATTCCCACAACAGAGGCATTGAACCTTTCACTGAGTTAAGCATTTAACGCTAGGTTATTATGAGGTCTACACTGATTTTTGCGCCTTCTGAACTTCACAGAAAGCTCTTCAGATTTCCATAGAATGTGAAAAAATGTCATTTACAAAATGTTACGCATTCCCATCCCTTAGGTGTTTGTTTATTAGCTATGTTGGCTAACTTTGTTTTGTTTTGTTTTTTACACTGCATGAATCATGATGATCTTTGTCTTATTTTCCTGTAAAAAATATATAAATATTTTAAAAACAAAATACACTCACGTAACATATTTAGACTTGTTTTCAGAAAATGTACTTTCAATAATAAATACATTTTGTCTTGCTTGATTTTTCACATGTTTGCTTAATATGGAGAGAAAATAAATAAATAAATAAATCATCCAATGCAACAAAACAAAATGTGCTTCTTTAAAACAGCTAGTCTTAACATCTTACATGTTATTCAAAAAGTTATGAAATATTTTGGTAAATTTATTATTTTTATTTTTTTTATTTTTTATTTACTCTGCATAAACAAAAAAACTAAATAATAATAATAATTTTAAGATTTACGAATTTGAATTTCATAACAAACTTCCATCAAATTGATTTAAAAAAATAAATTAATATTTATATTATTTTATTTTATTATTTATTTTTAAAATAAACTAAATATTTCTATTAATTAAATTTGGTTAAAAATAGCACAATTTAACTGATGGAATTTTATTATGAAGTAGAAATGTGCAAATCTTAAAAATATTTTTTTGGAGTGTAAATAGTATTCCCAACAAGGACTTCTGTCTAGTTTTCCAGTGAAATATGTAAATATCTTTAAAACTTTATCTGATGATCAAGATTTCTAATTTCAACTGGTTTATTAAAGATATTTAGATTTGTTTTTAGAGAATGTACAGTAGCTTGAACATTAAATCTAAATTGTCTTGATTATTGATTATCCAGTGCAACAAGACAAAATACACTTTTAATTCAAGAATCTGTGAAAACATCTTTATATCGTACACGTTTGGCTTATCAAGTGAATTGATCTTGTTTTAAGGATGTTAAGATAATTTACTGGAAAACTAGACCGATTAAAAATATGATTTTTGCAGTGTATTAATGAAAGTGCAACACAATTTACCATGTTTAAACACAGTCCACAGAATTGTGCAGATATACCTCCAAAATCAGTGCAGAAAATGTGGAAAAAGTCTGTAAATTTCGTCTGGTTCTGGTTGATTTTTATTTATTTATTTATTCATTTATGGACATAAACCACAAGAAGTATCAAAAAGAAAGGAAACGTGTTAAGTGATAAGATGGTTGATGTGAAATCCATTCAAAAAGTCCTGTTGTCATATTTCTCATGGCATCGAGTTGATGCCAACTAAACGATAGCTCTGCTCGTCAATATTTCTTTTCCTAAATATATCAGCATCATCTTTAGACAATAAAGCATCTGTTTCTCGTCATCTGAGAGGTCTCTTTGTATTTAGTCGCTATATTCTAATGATAGTGATACTTTTAATCTTGCCCGTGTCGCACCAGTTGATCAGAAATGCCATCTGATCCGGCCAGAGGCACTCGGAGATCAGAAGACCAAAGGAAGTAACCCTGAGTACATCTGACTCATAACAACATAACAGTTATTCAAACAGGACAGCGATACGGAAACAACACACAGTCTTCCATATTGGTTTACATGCATGGCACTAAAACAGAAATTCCCAAAGTTGATCCACCTCTTTCCCATTTGCGGGACCCTAACAGGGCAGCAGGGCTCTCTAGTGCCCAAAATAGACCATGTCAAAATGCTTTGTGCCCCAGCTGCCAGCGTGCTGAGAGCGAGGGCTTCGTTCACAAATTCTCCAAGTGATTCCAGGGTTGGCTTCGTACCCGCGCTCAACGACAACACAGTGGGTTTCACTGCAAGTTAAGATCAGTGAGGGTGTTTACATGCACGATCTTACACCTGTCATGCTTAATAAGCCAACAATGTGTGTGCACCTTATACGGTTTTCTTTACCAGGCTAAGGTCATTAACAGTTTAAGCATGCACTGATCGGCACACCTAGATTTTTGGCCCATTACCCCGATTTTGCTCTGCATATAAACACCTTTATCACCTTATCCAATGTGCGCATGACCATTTATGTTTTGATGTCATAAACAGAGAATAACTTGATTATTTCAATCTCATGCAAGTACGGTTTCCTTGCATTGTAGATGCAATAAGCTTGGTAGTTATCAACATACACATGTGCATGTAAACATACTCACTGATGAGGCCGATTACAAGATGATCTGACGTCACACTCTGTATTTCAGTTCATAAAATATCTAAACATCCTTAAATCAAGATGCATTTACACGAGAAGCAAAACTGCATGAGATATTAAGACTTGTTTTCAGAGAATATGGAAAGTTTGCATGCTGTACTCTATCTTAAACTATTTTCAAAAGCATTTTTCTTATTATTTTTTAATGATTCTACTGCATGGAATATTTGCACTTTTAAAAATATCTTGGGGGTCTGGGTATCTCAGCGAGTATTGATGCTGACTATCACACCTGGAGTCGTGAGTTCGAATCCAGGGCGTGATGAGTGACTCCAGCCAGGTCTCCTAAGCAACCAAATTGGCCCGGTTGCTAGGGAGGGTAGAGTCACATGGGGTAACCTCCTCGTGGTTGCTATAATGTGGTTCTCGCTCTCGGTGGGGCGCGTGGTGAGTTGTGCGTGGAAGCCGTGGAGAATAGCGTGAAGCCTCCACACGCTCTACGTCTCCACAGTAACGCGCTCAACAAGCCACGTGATAAGATGCGCGGATTGACGGTCTCAGACACGGAGGCAACTGAGATTCGTCCTCCACCACCCGGATTGAGGCGAGTCACTACGCCACCACGAGGACTTAGAGTGCATTGGGAATTGGGCATTCCACATTGGGAGAAAATCAAAACAATGTTTAAAATGAACTAGTGAAGGCAAAAGTTCTTACCCCACTGGGAACTTGTTTTTTTTTTCTTGTTTTAACCCTCAGAGACCCAGTGTTGCAGAATTTGAGAAGAATGTTTACAGAATGTTGTTTAAAGCAATTAAATAATACTTTATTTATTTATTATTATTAAAACCGTTCAAAATCTTCACATAACTGTAGCGGACACTTTTCAGATGGTGGGAAAAAATGCATATTGAATATCACATATTGTTAAAGTCTCAGAAAATTCCCCCTGAAGAGAAATGCTTAAAAATCAAGATTTACCCATTGACTGCCATTATTCTAAGAGCAGTTTCATGCCAGCGCAAAGCACAAGTGGGCGTGGGTGGGAGTGTTTGCGCTATGTGTTCGCGTGCAAAATGTGGGTGATTAGTATGTTGGCGAAAAAGGACAATTTGCTATGAAAATTTTAAACTCAGTTCAGTAAAATGTTTTTGAATTGGTATGATTTTTTTGACCACTTCATTGTTTTGATTATATTTTCGTTTAGTTTGAAGTGTCATTTCAATGTAGAAATATTTTTGGTTAAATTTTTTCATGTTTTAGTAAATTAATTTAATTTCTCATATCGCCCGGTAGAAGTGAAGTGCGTATTTAAAGGAGCGTGTCACATAGAAATATGCCCGACAATCATCAAGGACGCAGGTAATGCACAAAATAACGTATTTTCAGTTCTTCTAATTCATTGCATGCAGTCCATTTACACTACCAACTTCTTATGGATGTGCTGTCTTTGTTTATATTGCTTGTGATTGACAGGGAATGGATTATATAATAGGAAGCAGACTGTGGAATAACTGGAGGAAACCTCGGAATTAAATTGCACTTGATCCGGCCCATTTGCGCATTGCACGCATTATTTCGCCAAACCCACTTGCGTCTGGACTCAGCACATGCTTGCACGGAAATACCAAAACTTCATTGACTTTGTGCTTATAACTTATGCATTGCTCAGCGCTTAATGCTAGCACTCTTAAAATAGAGCCCAACATGCTTACATTTTATAATTGGTGTTTTGCAAGTATGAAAATCGTTAAAAATCGAGTATTTTTGTCTTGTTTTCTAGTAAAATATCGAAACATCCCTAAAACAAGAAGACATTACTTGAAAAGCAGAATGATGTTTTCATCATTTTATGCTTTTTCTTACCCCACTGGCAGATTTTATTTATTTTTTTCTTGTTATAAGCATAACTTTTACAAAATTTTGAATAAAATAAAATATGAAAATAAAGAAAATATCTTATGTCATTTTGCTTCTCAAGTAAATCTTCATTGAAGAATATGCATATATTTTTACTGGAAAATAAGAAAAAAAAAGTGATCAGAAAATATTTATTTATTTATTTATTTATTTTCCATTGAATCCTCTTATTTTATTTGTCTTATTATCTTCCACAATTTTGCTTCTCAAGCACATTAATCGTGTTTAAATACAGTATTTCTAACTATAAAAAACTATAAAACTAATAAAAAAAAATTCTAATAAAGTTTGTTGTAATTGTCAGGCTGTGACACTGTAAATAGTCTCAATCTCTGTACAGCTGGTCGGAGAGCACGTTCTGACATCTTGTGCCCGCTCGATAAAGGAAACGGCAGATGATATCAGTGTGTGGGGGGTCTGAGGCCCCCCATCCCAATAAAACTGAAGTGGGGTCCATCCATTAGCACGTCCTTAAGGGACACGGCGAGGTGTGTGAGAGCGATAGCACCCATCACACACACCCTCGCACTTTCAACATGCCAGTCTGCTGAGAGGCCGCTGCCGCCTGTTCGAAGCGAGAGAGACTGGTAATGGCTACAGTCGTGTACGACCACGCTGCCAGTCACACAACACGTCATGTGACTCGGTGACTGTTTTCCATGGGCGAAGCGTTCAAAGATCGTTCACCTATTGTATTGTGTCAGGGGTCCTTGAGGGCATCAAATTGGCATTGAGGGGTCAATTTTTACCTCTGGCTTGAATTGATGAAGTATGATAAAATAACTGTATTATTTTAACTATTGATAGACTGTATTAATAGGCTGTTGACAAACAAGGATGTCCGAGATAATAAAAATAAGAAATCTTCTATAAATCTAGATTAAAACACAGGTATCAAGTTCGTATAAATGCAAAATGTGTGGCCATGTTGGTTTCGTACATTTTTGTAAAACATTTATTGCATTTACTGAAAAAAAATTAGAAAAAAGATTTAATGAACAACCTGAACAAAATGTGCTTTTCATAATAATTTGTTTTTTTTTTTTTTACTTCACACAGTCGTGAGGGTCTAAGGCGCTCCTCTGTTTGATCGGTTTTATTTATTTATTTTTTTGTCACATGAAAAAAAAAAAGCAAGTCTTTCTAGCAAGTCAGTCCACTGTCGGTGATCTTTTGAACGCTCTCGGGACGCTATTTCCAGTTATGCCAGTGCAGCTCGTATTTACTTGAATGGGAGAACACCGAAATCTCAACTGGTATAATAAATGGTGCTTCTTTACCTCATATTACGCTAAAACACGAAATTTCCCGCCTTGCATAGCTAATGTGCATGCACGTTCTAGACTTGATTGACAGGCGATATCTGTATCTGAAAGATGATTGGCCCTTTTACCTGTAAGGCGGGACTTCCTTTCTACATCCGTTGACCGTTGGGTGCTACAACATCTTGTTTGTCCGTTCCAATTTCTCCCGTTCATTTAAATAGAAGAAGTGGCCCATCTCTGCTAAATAGTCTCTGGTTACACTACCCTATTTTAATTTAGTGGACAAAAGTTTAAGATATTAAAAATAGATTTTTTTTAAAAAGTTGTTTCACCACGTATTTTTTTGTTCGATAAATAATAATAAAAGATTATTACAAACTGCTTTTGCCGACATTTCTTTTTTTGAGAATTTCAGCTTTTAATGAGATTAAAAAAAATAAAAATAAATGACCATCTAGGGACGGTTACGCCACATGACAATTTTGACTTTAATGCCTAGAAAAATATCAAAATGACTTTAAAATTAGAAGCCTGTTATTAATAGTAGAGGTGTATTTAAGTAATTGTTTTGTGTGAATTGCATTTTTGTATAACTTTATAGATCCAGACATAAAATAATAACGAGTGTCGCTTCATTGACTATATTTATTTATTTGAAAACATTGATAAAACAATGTTAAATACAGGGTTCTCACGGTCATGGACGACCTGGAAACTTCGTGGAATTTCTTTCCAGGCCTGGAACAAGTCGCAGAAGTTTCCGTATTGAATATACATTTTTCTAGTTATTGTATGCTCAGCTATAAAATATTTAATTGGCTAGATATTGTTCTAGTTGAGTAAAACTTGCTTGCAAGCCAAAGTGATGTCCAAGTTGTGAGTGAATTGTTCTTTTGAGTGCATAATCGGTCGAACCTTTTCACAAATTGATTTTTTATTTTTTTTAAGTCATTAAAATTCATTGGGTGGGTCATTAGGGTGTTATTGGACTAATATTTGGATGTACCCCTGCAGACAATGACTGTTATCAATATTTTCATTTAGAGTGTATTTTGAGCATTCGATTGAAATAATGCCCTTAAAAATGCATCTTTCTTCTTTTCCGCAGCAAATGTCCTGATGGATTTGAATGTATGAAGACTGGACGGAACCCAAACTACGGCTACACGAGCTTCGATACCTTTGGATGGGCTTTTCTTTCCCTTTTCCGACTTATGACGCAAGATTACTGGGAAAACCTTTATCATCACGTCAGTACTTTTCCATTATCTGACATTCATGTTTTGCAGCACACTGAAAAAAACAACAACTTTATTACTGAGTCTTATTTTCTGGAGAAAAAAAATATCTAAACATTCCTAAAAAAAATAAAATAAAATAAAATAAAAATACTTGAGAAGAAAAATAAAAAAAATACGCATTTCAATTAAAAAAAAAAAAAATCCATCAAATTGAATGAACTAATCTTTAATAAAATGAATAAATAAAATATTTTACATTTTATCAAGTTAATTTTGTTAAACATTACACAATTCAATTTAATGGAATTTTGTGATGAAATTAAAATGTTTTTTTTTTTTTTTTTTTAATCCCATTTTTCTCCCAATTTGGAATGCCCAATTTCCACTACTAAGTCCTCGTGGTGGCATGGTTACTCAGCTCAATCCGGGTGGCGGAGGACAAGTCTCAGTTGCCTCCGCTTCTGAGACCGTCAATCCGTGCATCTTATCACGTGACTCGTTGTGCATGACACCGCGGAGACTCGCGCTACTCTCCACGATCCATGCACAACTTACCACATGCCCCATTGAGAGCGAGAACCACTAATCACGACCACGAGGAGGTTACCCCATGTGACTCTACCCTCCCTAGCAACCGGGCCAATTTGGTTGCTTAGGAGACCTGACTGGAGTCACTCAGCACACCCTGGATTCAAACTCGCGACTCCAGGGGTGGTAGTAAAATGTGTTTTTATTGCTCTATCAACAGACTCTACGGTCCGCTGGAAAGGCGTACATGGTGTTTTTTGTGGTGGTGATCTTTCTGGGCTCCTTCTACCTGGTGAATCTGATTCTGGCTGTGGTGGCCATGGCGTACGAGGAGCAGAACCAGGCCACCATCGCTGAAGCGCTGCAGAAAGAGCAAGAGTTTCAGCTCGCCATGGAACAGCTGAAGAAAGAGCAGCAGGTGTGTCAGATGTTCATGAAATGTTTGGACATGTTTCACGTCATAGCTGTGACTATATTGTGTATTTTAGCGTGACAGGAATGCTGTATTGACCGATCAGCATCAAGGACCGCCATCATACAACCTCATGTCAACAAACCACGTCACTGAGCTTAATCTATTTTCATGCAACAAAAATAATTCTATCACGTAGCGCTAACTGAATCTGTCTTGTTGCAGTGATGTAAATGTTTATCTGGTGTCTCTCAGGTTGTTCAGAAAGTGCAGGAAACCGAGTCCCTCTTAACTGCGGACGTGTCGCCTTTTAGCTCGCAAGACAACAGAGGGATTCTGGACCGGAGGAAAAGCTCGAGGCTGCTGTCAGATGGGACAGAGGACAGCAGCAATGACAAAAAGGCAAAGCTGGACACTAAAGAGGGCATGAAGGTAGATTTACTTAATAATAAATAAAACAAACCAAGCCATTTTTGGACTATTAAAGGGATTCATAACTCTGTCATGATACTCACCCTCATGTCGTTCCAAACCCGTTTAACTTTCTTTCTACTGTGGAACATAAAAGGAGATATTTAGGATAATGTTCACGCTGCTCTTTTGCATTCAATGAAAGTGGCTGTGGACAGACGCTGTTGAACTTGAAAAATGGCAAATAAGTTATTAACATTAAAGTCCACAAGTCTTTTGATTTTAAATGATAGATTTGTGTGAGGAGCCAAATTTAAGTTTGTTATTCACTGAAAATCTTCCCCTCCACAAATCTAAAATCGCATATTCAGGCACAGCACGGCAGGTTTGACGTAAAAATGCTGTTTTTATTGCTTAGTAACTGAAAAAAGTTTTAAAGTGTGTGTGAATTAAGAGGAAATATTAAATTTCAGTTTATCACACAAAGTGCAAGACTTCTTATTGAGTATTTTTGTCTTGTTTTCCTGAAAGAAAATATCAGTAACACTTTACAATAAGGTTGTATTTGTTAACATTCAGTTAACAATTAAAAATACTATTTCAGCACTCATTAATGGGTTAATGTTCATTTTAACATACAGTATACTAATGTTTATGTTAATGATAATGTGAATATGTTAACATGAGTTAATGCATTATGAACAGGGTATGAAGTTAACTTTTTTGTCCACCAACCACAGCAGCGGGTGAATGGCAAATTTTACCAGCCACTTTGAGTTTTCTTTGATAATATATATGCAACTTCAACAATGCTAGTTTAGAATAAAATATAACATATGTAATGTAGTGTTTAAGGTATTACATTTGTAAAAATGGGCAAAAACATGTGGCATCTTATCACGTGGAGACCTAGCGCGCGTGTGGAGGCTTCACGCTATTCTCCGCGGCATCCACGCACAACTCACCACGCGCCCCACCGAGAGCAAGAACCACATTATAGCAACCACGAGGAGGTTACCCTATGTGACTCTACCCTCCCTAGCAACCGGGCCAATTTGGTTGCTTCGGAGACCCGGCTAGAGTCACTCAGCGCGCCCTGGATTCAAACTCGCAACTCCAGTTGTGGTAGTCACACGTCTTTACTTGCTGAGCTACCCAGACCCCGTGTATACAGCTTTGTAACAAAACTGAGCAAAATTGCTACTGCATATCCGTGGATCTAAGAAATGAGTGAGCAGTTGATTCCATTCCATAGAATCCACGGCGCGATACAGAGGTGGAACGCGCGTCTGTATGCGGGGACGAATAACACGTGCATCAATGGCTTTTCTTTCGTCTGTTCTCCAAAATATAATCAAGTGTGCTTCTTCAAAGCTGCGTCTTTGTGTCTAACAGCATTTATTGTCATTTGTCACTCCGAGACATCTTACATCACCCGCCACTGTGGCTGGTAGATGAGCAAAATTACCCACATGAGAACATGTGGAACCACATGAGGGTGAGTAAATTATGATGGAATTTTCCTGCGTCAGTATCCAGATAAAGATCATTTCACTCTTTTTTTCCCCCCCAGCAATCACATTGTTTGCTCGTTCGGACTCTCTCCTTGCGGGCCAGACGGGAAAGTCAGGTGAGCATCTTCAACTTCAGACCGTCAAACAAAGACTCGGATGTGGATTTCGCGGACGATGAGTTCAGCAATCACGGAGATTCGGACAGTCGCGGCGGCTCGCTGGCACTGCCCTGGAGCAGACGACGCACCAGCGCTCAGAGCACGTGCAGTCACACCTCACAGTTCTTCTTCCCGAGTCTCAACATCAACGGCAAACTCTTCGTAGCCATAGACCAGAACGGCATCTCAGGCCCAGGGCCGCTGTCTCCTCTCCCGCTGCCCACCTGCACGATGGAGAAGGTCAAAGAGGAAAGTGTGAGTGTATTTATGCTTTTAATCAAACGAGGTACGGGATTATTCACAGTGGAATCAGGTAAATTGGAAACAGCATGAAAACATTTGTGTTAGAACACATGTACATCACATGAGTCACTCTGGATGTATAGATTAAATACTTCCCTGGACAGATGTTGAAATATTCTTGAGCTGGGCACAGAGTTATAAATCCATAAGGGTCTTCGGATCATGTTTCTAGAGATAAACCATTCATTGATTTGAGTGATATTTTTATAACAATGTTAATCTTCTACTTAATTGGTTATTGGTTCAGATAGATATTTAATTTAAATGTTAAATAATGAGCACTTTGTTATAATTGACTTAGTTTGTCAACAATTTTATTGTAATAATAATAATAATAAATATAGCTGCAAGCAGCAATTGTCGGGGTTCAAGCCTTTTAAGAACTTTGAAAGTATGCAAAAAAGGTATGTATTTGTATATGTATGTGTACTTTGTAAGTTGCTGAATTTGCAAACAATTTGCTCTGCTTGCAGCTATATTTATTATTATTATTAGTAGTAGTAGTAGTAGTAATAATAATAAATACATATGTGTGTGTGTGTGTGTGTGTGTGTGTGTGCCTATATATCAGCCTATTTTACACATTTCATAACAAAATTCAATCAAAATTAATTCTGTAATGTTTAACAAAATTAGATTAATAATTGTATTTATTTTCAGGTCTGCAAAAGTAATGGAAATTTCTCATTTATAGCAATATTCACACTTTTCTACTTAATTGGTTATTGGTTCAGATAAATAGTTATAATTGACTAAGTTTGTCAATAATAATATTGTTATTGTTATAATAATAATAATAATAATAATAATAATAATAATAATGCATATAGTTTTTGTTGTTCAGGCTCCCCACAGTCATGACAATTAATAAAATCTTAAAAGTAATGGAAATTTACCAAAATTGATTTTTATAGTTTTAAAACATTTAATCATCTAGAAATTACTCTTGTGTACAGCTTGTGTAGCGTAAAACATTCTTGCAAGACAGTGATGTTCGATTTGTAAGCACAATGGTTTTTTTTCAGTTGCTATTTTCAGTGAATTAGTTGAAATGGTTCATAAACCAGTCTAAATGATTCATTATCCAATAGTTTAGAATTAAATCACAAACGACTGTAAAAGGTCATGGCAAAGTCATGGAAAATCATTGGTCAAAAACGGTGTGAAGTTGGGAACCCCGATTGCTGTCGCTTATTGATTATTTAGTTATAATTCTGCCCAACAGCAGAAAATAACGATAATTAATAATAGATTCTGCATATCAGTTACAGTATAATTGACTCTGCAGATTAAACTGAGGAAGTATTTTCACAAATCACCTATAATGATATGTGATCTGTGATAGAACAGAAAATAGAGTTTAGTTTAAAAACTCTTCATGTTTCTGAATCTGGCTGACCTTGAAATTACTGGTGACCACCAAAGACTGACAGAAACAGCCTCACCTTTTCAAGGTCTCTTTCAGTAAACAGAATATGATCAGTAGGACTAACAGAAGTGTTTGTGTCAGAGCACACTGTCAGACTGATGTCTACTTATTATATTCATATATTCAGTGCTTTTTAACTCGCATGAGAGTGTTTATACTGATGTTCATTTCCTTCAATGGCAGAATGAAAACATGCTGTGTAATGAAAAGTATTATGTAACTGAGAACTCTTCACGCCTCTGTGCTTTATTACATTTGTAAATGATCATTTTTTCCAATTGTCAAATGAAATATAATTCTAATATTAAGTCTGGGGTTATTTCAGTGTAATAAGCCAACAGATTGTATTCATTTTAGACAAATTTTAATCATTATTATTATTATTATTATCATAAAACATTATAATTAAACTAATATCAGAATTAATAACATTCTAATAAAAAATATTATATTTAAATAATTCATTATTATTACTATTAAATTATTAATAATGCATATAGTTTATATTGTTCAGGGTTCCCATGATTATGGAAAACCTGAAATTATCAGGCAATTTTTAAATTGTGTTTTCCAGACCTGGAAAAGACCTTACGTGCTTTCAAATATTCAGATTTAGGAGGTCTGGGTATCTCAGCGAGTATTGACGCTGACTATCACACCTGGAGTCGTGAGTTCGAATCCAGGGTGTGCTGAGTGACTCCAGCCAGGTCTCCTAAGCAACCAAATTGGCCCGGTTGCTAGGGAGGGTAGAGTCACATGGGGTAACCTCCTCGTGGTCACTATAATGTGGTTCTCGCTCTCGGTGGGGCGCGTGGTGAGTTGTGCGTGGATGCCGCGGAGAATAGCGTGAAGCCTCCATATGCACTACGTCTCCGCGGTAACACGCTCAACAAGTCACGTGATAAGATGCGCGGATTGACGGTCTCAGACGCGGAGGCAGCTGAGATTCGTCCTCCGCCACCCTGATTGAGGCGAGTCACTACACCACCACGAGGACTTAGAGCGCATTGGGAATTGGGCATTCCAAATTCGGGAGAAAAGGGGAGAAAAAAAATAAAAAAATAAAAAAATACATATTAAAATTTAAATATGAGGTCTGGAGTTATTTTAATGTAATAAACCAACAGATTTAATTCATTTTAGAAACTTTTCTGTGGTTGATTATTATTATTATTAGAACCATCAAGCATTATGAATAAATTCATATTTTAATTAATAATATTGTAATTAAATGTTAGAATGAAATAATTCATTATTAGTATTACCATTATATTATTAATAATAATCATAATACTACTACTACTACTAATAATAATAATACAATTAATATAATCATTAATAATAATATTAATAATATTATTATTACATTAATATTATAATTAGTAATATTGCAATTAAATATTTTAATTAAAAAATGCATCACTATTTTTATTGTTATTATTATTACTATTATTTTTACATTATTAATAATGCATATTATTATAATAATTTTTAAATGTTCCAGACCTGGAAAATACCTTATGTGCTTTATTACATTTGTAAATGATCTTGTTTTTTTTTTATTACATTTAAAATGTAATAATTGTAATATGAAGTCTGGGGCTATTTTAAAGTAACAAGCCAACAGATTTTATACATGTAAGGAAAAAGTACTGTGGTGGTACAATGGCACATATAATGATTACCATAGTTATGTAATGTTGTAACATGGTACAAAACATGAGGATATCATAGCTCAGATCAATCATATTGACATATTGGATTGAGATCTCTTCTGAAACTCTAATGTGACATTACTAAGTAATTTTTTCAGGTCGCCACTTGCATTCCATTTTATTTCAGTGTAGGAGGAATAATTGAGATATGTATCTGATTCTGCTCTCTTATGGAGATGCATATAAGCTTTTACAATCGTGTTTTTTGTAGAGTTGCCAGAAATATCATAAATACTCACAGGTGTCTGAAAACTGTCTGGACTGTCTGATAGAGGCATGGAAATCCTGTTGTCTTGGTGATGCAGTCATGGTAACGTAGCAACAGATGTTGAATAGAGTTGCACCGGTGTCTCCTCTCACACACACACACACACACACACACACACGGCCGCAGGAAGTTGCAGTGGTGTTTTCCTGCTCGTCTGAACAGCGGGTGTAGGCGTTATAGTGCGCTCCTGCGTCAGACCTTTGATTACCTGCCATCAAAAACACATTATATAATAAGATGGCCATTGTTGCAGATGACCATTATAGAACTGACTCAAGCGCCCTAATGATAAAATAACACCATCAGGCTCTTCCAGCAAATGGGTGAAAGCGTTTGACAGAAATTAACATAGTTGACAGCACATTTCCCATAATGCCTGTTATTACAAATGCATGTTTTTTTTTTTTTTTTTGACTGAGGGTTAATTTCTACTTTTATTAGTGTTTTGTAATTGCATTGAATAGGTTGATCTTTTGCGTCTTACAGGGGCACAACTCTGCCAATGAGCTGAGCAGTATGCTTCTACCCCAACTGCCCCTGGAGGGTCGCAACCGGGCCCTGAGCGCCACCAGCTACATCACTGATGCCATGGAAGGTAACACACAACTCCAAAGCAAGCAATAACACAAACGAGACAACGATCAAACTACAATGAGATATTAGGCCTGAAACAACGATTTAATGTGCATTAAATCAACAATCTTTTTCAACGAGGTGCGTGTGAGGACAGTGGTGTCGTCTCCACCTGCTCGCTGTTAATATCATCCTCTGAGACTTCACTCGCTGTTGTTTTGAGAGGAGAGGTGTAACCCACCTCGCTGACGTGACATCCCTTGGGCGGCATGTGAAACGAGGCGAATCCCTGAGCGCTTTTAGCGAATAATTTCGTAATAAAATGTCCTTACAGTTTTAAACCTGTTACACCCAATGGGAGAGTGTGTTTTAAGAAGCTCAAGCATAAATCATCAGTGGAAGTTTATTTTGTTTTCTAAGTGATGTTCAAGTTTGCGATGTTCCCGCTGGGAAACTACTGTGCGTAAAGAAGGGTTTAAACCAACACATTGGTTTTATCGTACAATCACACCTCAAAGAAAATAACAATGATTATATAGAAAAAAACTCCATAGTTTTACCACCATTTGTGGACTTTTCAGACGGTCCCTTATCACACCCTCCACAGTATTAGCACATTTTAGCACAATGTGTGGACTTTTCAGACGGTCCCTTACCACACCCTCCACAGTATTAGCACATTTTAGCACAATGTGTGGACTTTTCAGACGGTGCCTTACCACACCCTCCACAGTATTAGCATATTTTAGGACAATGTGTGGACTTTTCAGACGGTCCCTTACCACACCCTCCACAGTATTAGCACATTTTAACACAATGTGTGGACTTTTCAGACAGTCCCTTACCACACCCTCCACAGTATTAGCACATTTTAGGACAATGTGTGGACTTTTCAGACGGTCCCTTACCACACCCTCCACAGTATTAGCACATTTTAACACAATGTGTGGACTTTTCAGACGGTCCCTTACCACACTCTCCACAGTATTAGCACATTTTAGCACAATGTGTGGACTTTTCAGACGGTCCCTTACCACACCCTCCACAGTATTAGCACATTTTAGCACAATGTGTGGACTTTTCAGACGGTCCCTTACCACACCCTCCACAGTATTAAATCAAATCAAATCACTTTATTGTTAGCACATTTTAGCACAATGTGTGGACTTTTCAGACGGTCCCTTACCACACCCTCCACAGTATTAGCACATTTTAGCACAATGTGTGGACTTTTCAGACGGTCCCTTACCACACCCTCCACAGTATTAGCACATTTTAGCACAATGTGTGGACTTTTCAGACGGTCCCTTACCACACCCTCCACAGTATTAGCACATTTTAGCACAATGTGTGGACTTTTCAGACGGTCCCTTACCACACCCTCCACAGTATTAGCACATTTTAGCACAATGTGTGGACTTTTCAGACGGTCCCTTACCACACCCTCCACAGTATTAGCACATTTTAGCACAATGTGTGGACTTTTCAGACGGTCCCTTACCACACCCTCCACAGTATTAAATCAAATCAAATCACTTTATTGTTAGCACATTTTAGCACAATGTGTGGACTTTTCAGACGGTCCCTTACCACACCCTCCACAGTATTAGCACATTTTAGCACAATGTGTGGACTTTTCAGACGGTCCCTTACCACACCCTCCACAGTATTAGCACATTTTAGCACAATGTGTGGACTTTTCAGACGGTCCCTTACCACACCCTCCACAGTATTAGCACATTTAGCACAATGTGTGGACTTTTCAGATGGTCCTTTACCCACCGTAGGCAAATTTTCCAACTTATATCAATGTTAAATTGGTGATCTGGAACGATTTCACCGTGATGCCATCTGACCAGCTTAAATACGGGACCAATCACGTCCCGTATTGATTCAATATGGGACACATCATTTTATCTTTAAATATGGGATGATCTCATATTTTACGGGATGGGTGGCAACCCTACTTCCATCATATAGTGTGTCTTTCAACACTTAATATCAAATAAAAATAGATACGAATTAGTTAAACAAACGTTTTTCATTCAAAGAATATTCTGGTTTCAATACATGTTAAGCTCAATCGACAGCATTTGAGGCATAATATTGATTACCACAACAAATAATCTACTCGTCCCTTGTTTATAAAAAAGCAAAAAACCGCAGTAAGGCACTTACAATGGAAGTCAATGGAGCCAATCCGTAACGTTGAAATACTTACTGTTTCAAATATAGACACAAGACGTAAGACTTATCCTCCGCCACCCGGATTGAGGCGAGTAACCGCGCCACCACGAGGACCTACTAAGTAGTGGGAATTGGGCATTCCAAATTGGGAGAAAAGGAGATAAAAAAAGAGACATGTAATTCTCCATAAATGCATTTTCCTTAACGCCATTTGTACACTGCTTTAGAAGAGGTTGTACAATAATTTACACATGAATAATGATACTGACAAACTTTAATAGTCATTAAAATTAAAATAAAAAAGTTGTATAAAGTTAAAGTATTTTCTAAGTGGTAAAATTACCAAAATATTGGTTTGGACATTTGCAATTTTCTGAAAGTTGCCTACCTAAATTTATGTCTATGACCGGAATATTCCTTTAAGACACATTGAGTATAGAGCTATAAAATGAATGTAGATAGCATAGCTCAGACAATTTGCTCTTGGAAGAGTTTAATGAGTATCTTCTGAAACCCTAGAGGAGACGTGTGCTTTACTGGAGTCTTTTTTATCAGGAGAAACATCTCACTGCCGTCTAGAAGAAACAATGTGATTTCTCTTCCCTAAGGTTAGAGTGCTCTCCTGTAAACAAAGAACAGCATTGCTCGTGAAATGTCACCTGTGAACAAAAATGGTCTTTTCTGGCCTCTTGATTGGTCAGCACTAAAGTTGCTAACAGAGGAAATGCACAATGTTCAGAGTTTAGATCTGCTAGCTTGAGAAAATGCCAATCCTCATTATCACGTGTGTGAAAGCTGACATGGCAAGACAGCGCGAGGACAAATTTACAGTAATGAGCCCGTTATGTCAGAGGATGCTCACTAACATGTGTGATAGATTTGTATATCAAAAATGCTGTATCAGACATTCCAATTTCCACAGTATTCAAAGTACTCTTCAAAATACTATAGCTACTACAGTTTGGTAATATGGTATGTCCTTCAAATAGTATAAAAAGCTTTTATTGGTATTTTGGAGGAAATGATGGTTATTTTGGCCAGCTCCAAGGTGAATCATAACACTGCAGTACAATCTTTGATTTAAAGCAAAAAAAGCATTTGAAAATCGGACAAAAAGTCAAAGGTACAAGATTGTGTACTTATTGTCTTTAATGAGGGTAGGAACTACAGTCCCACAGAGCATTGCAGATGACGTAATCAAAACATATAAAACTATTGATTTAAAGTATATAAACAATATATTTTGATTTCATTACAAAATATACAAAGTACTGTAGTTTGAGAGTGTTGGAAGAATGGCTCGGTTGTGTCATGGGAGTGGGCGGAGCTTCAGAGCTCTTTTGGCACGCTTGTTCGCCACGACTCTCTGATTGGTGGATCTTCCTCTTCGGGATTATGGGTAGTGTAGTTCTTCACCAGGAATTCTGCTATTAAACAGTTGTTTTTGTTAAATGATTGATGGCTTCAATGGAAGCATTTACCATCGATTAATAACCACGGTGGGCCTGTCTTTAAATGTTTATAAGTTAACTTAAAAAACAATTTCACCTATTAAAAAAAATGAATAGGATTTTTACTTCAGAATATTAATGCAATGCAATTTGATGCATTAATATGGCATTAAGTGTGGCTGTTTTACAACTGCTTAGAAAGTGGCTTATCCAATCTGAACTTAGAGTCGAAACTACTGCGTTTGTGAATTGTTGTTAATTTGTGCTATAATTGAACATGTTATAAGCACTATAGAAAGAAAAAAGTTGCATGTTAAAAGTGTTTAGCTTTCTGAGTTTAAGCTGAACGTGTGTTCACTGAAGGTCTGAAGGTCTGTGTGTTGGCCAGTTTCTCTTCTGGAGTATGAAATAAATAGTGACAGGTCGACTGAACCCGCTGCGGATCACGACACCAGCGCAGTGACTCGTTGCAGCAGTTTGTGGCACATTAGTGCCGCAGACCTGAATCTAGCCTCAGCAAACCTCCGTGTTAATCTTATTTCTCTTTAGAACAGTTACAGCTTCCATCTGAACACACATTCTCAGCATTTGTCTGAGTTTGATCCAACCTCAGTGGGGTAGAAAACAAAATGCTGACCATTCATAGTGACCTATTTTATATGGAGTATGCTACAAGCCACAATAATGTCACTGCTGAGCCATAAATTTCAGTGTTGTGTGTAATTCAGTTTCGGTGTTTGTTTTGTTTTTTGCGTTAACACCTGTTTAGTATTTCCAAGGCATTTTATTAAGCTCCAGCTCTAAATTCTGATTGGATGAACTAAGTTCATAGCCAATATATAGCCAAGTCCGCACCAATCCATTTTCATCTGACAACGCATTGATTTTGCTATACATTTACACCTCGCATCCATGCTGGAATGGCGTATTTCGCCACCAAATATGGAAACTTTCAAGAACGCTCTCTATGCTGTCTTTGGAAAACAATGGTGCTTTAAAGAATCTACAAAAAACCATATCGCAACTCAAGAACCTTTTACAGCCAAACATGTTTCTTGATAAGTAGAGGGGTCTTGCTGAACCTTAATTGCTACAAAGAACCATTGCAAAACGTTCAAATAAGAATGTCACAAGAAACATAATTTTACATAGATTTTAACCATGATGCAACTGTATCTCTAATGTTTGTTCTACCAGAACTGGAGGAGACCCAGCAGAAGTGTCACCCGTGCTGGTACACGTTTGCTCACAAGTACCTGGTGTGGACGTGTTGCCCCGGCTGGCTGAAGGTAAAGGAGTGGATGAAGTTCATGGTGATGGATCCGTTCCTCGATCTAGCCATCACCATCTGCATCGTTCTCAACACACTCTTCATGGCTCTGGAACATTATCCAATGACTGATGACTTCAACAGGATGTTGTCTGTGGGGAACCTGGTAATCATAAGAGTGTTTCTAACGCAGAATGCATTTTGTATTTGTTTTTTCTTTCAGTCTCTTTTTAGGCACTGTGTAAAGTTAAAAACACGTCTTGAGACACCTGTGTTCTGTTCTATATGTTACAATGCATCAGTACCACCATTCCCTATATGCATATTATGCAGTCTGCGTAGGGCACCAATTTCCTAGGGGGCATCCGAAACTCCAACAGCTACCCTTCCTCGCATGTTATACGTTATTCAAGGACCTGGTTACAGTCGCAGAACACAGTCTGCCTTGCGCTCGCACTTTCTCTCCGCACCTTCACATCGTGCACCCACCCCCCCCCTCGGAGCTCTGCGTAGGGCAGCTATTTGGCCAACGGCGGCCCTGCACTGCGTCTAACTTTTTTTTAGCGCAAGAATGCCTTTGGACTGAAAAGCTTCTTAGCATGTGTACGTCATGTTATTCAAACACTTATTTCTGTCTCTAGGGATGCAGCAATATAGAATTTGGCTTATACTGATTTTATGTTTATTTTATTATATTTTATTAATATTGTAGTGTTTTATTGTATTTATATAATAAATATTTATTCATTTGACCTATAGTAATGTGATCTTTATTTTATTTAATTAATATTTAGTATATTTATATACTAAATATGTAATGAAAGAAATTATATTGTATTAATATTTTCATCCTAAATATTTATCTTTATTTTATTAGTAGTATTTTATGTTATTTATTTAATAAATATGTATTAATTTGGCTAATGCTGATTTTATTATATTTTATTAATATTTTAATGTTTTATTAATATTTTCATCCTAAATATTTATTAACTTGGCCTCTGCTAATTTTATCTTTATCATATTTTATTATTAATATTTAATGTTATTCATATAATAAATATGTATTATTTTGGCCTTTACTGATTTTATTTAGATTTTATTATATTTTATGAATATTTAAAAATATTTTTATCATAAATATTAATTTATACTATTTTATCAATTTTATTAGATATTTGTTATATATTATAATAAATAATTATTAATTCAGCCTATATTGATTCTAAGTGTATAATAAATGACAGAATTATATTTAGATATATTTATAAATTAAATACTATATTCTCAATTTTATTAGATATTTTTATTATATTTATATAATAAATAATTATTAATTCAGCCTATATTGATTCTAAGTATATAATAAATGATAGAATTATATTTATATATATTTATAAATTAAATACTATATTATCTAAATTTTATTAGATATTTGTTATTATATTTATATAATAAATTATTATTAATTCTGCCTATATTGATTCAAAGTATATAATAAATTATATAATTATATTTATTTATATTTATAAATTAAATACTATTTTATCTAAATTGTATTAGATATTTGTTATTGTATTTATATAATAAATGATTATTAATTCTGCCTATATTGATTCTATTTATATATTAAATGATTGAATTGTATTTATATATTTTATTTATATATATTTATAAATTAAATACTATTTTATCTCAATTTTATTAGATATTTGTTATTATATTTATATAATAAATAATTGTTAATTTGGCCTATATTGATTATATTTATATAAAAAATGATAGAATTATATTTAAATATATTTATATTTATATATATTTATAAATTAAATATTATGGTAAAACTATATGATTTTCATTTGATTTATTGCATATTTTGTGTAGTATAAACATTATTTTTAAATGCAATAGACAGGTGATACTTCAGGTGTGATGATCTCATATCATCCAGTCGTAAAATGATAAATTAAGCCATTAAGGCATTGCTCGGAATGGTATGCTTCCATATTGCTTGCTGCATGCTGCACAGTATACACTGAACAATGCCTACTTTTTTAAAATAGTATATTAAACAGTACAAGTAGAGCTCACTGGCACATTTTAACAAATGTAGGTCATCTATATATTTATGCATATTAAATATTTGCATATTGTGCACAATATACACACTGTATACTGCAGAATTAGTAGTATGCTGAACGTTAATATTGTCTTCAATGCATGATGGCATACTGCATGTTATGTCAGCAATCAGTATGTCTGTTTTCGTCGAGTTGTTTAAAGAATAAATGCTGTTTGTTACATCTAGACACGAGTTATATTAGGATAGTGATGCTCGGATCAATATGGCTCTCTTCACCTGACTAATCTTGTCCTGCTGTCCGCTGATCTGTACAGGTGTTGAGTTTTCCTGAGTGACGGGGTCAAACGAACAGGCTGGGTAATGGCGTATATATACCCTTGTGCTGCGGTGGGCACATCTGTTAGTTTGTGCATGACTGATGCCATTATTGACTCACTGTAATGTATACATTAAAACGAAGACCACAGACACTCAGAGCTGTTGTGTGTTAGTTACAGACATCAACACCTGTATGTGTTTATTCTGTATTGGAGAGATGTTTGTCCAGGCGTTCAAGAGGGTGAATCTCCAACTTGATCACACGAGAAATCAGAATGCTGCCTCCAAAAGTTCATGAACCCCATTCAGTCGAATTACTGATAAGCGTCGTCCCCCAAGAGACATTTTTGCATCAATTCAAGTGTGAATGCATTTCCTTCTATCCTTACTGATAGCGTGTTGTTAACTAAAGGCAGCTACTAACTTATTTGCATTACACAGTGGCAAGACAGACGTTACATTATTTTCTAATGTATCTTTTCCAGTTACAAGCTACTTTTTTTAAAGTAATGTTTTTTTAAGTACTTGTCTAACATGACAAAACACTACATTGCTCAACTCATATGTAGCATTGGGAAATGTCATTTTAATGAACTGGTCTGTTCGGACTGTTCATGTAAAAATCTCTAGCACTTACAATGGAAGTGAATGGGGCCAATTTTTGGAGGGTTTAAATGCAGAAATGTGAATAAATATGTGTAAAAATGCATTCCTGTTGACTGTTTTACATTATTTACAATTTAACTCGCTCTTGGTGACACTCTGTGGACATTTCACCCACAAACGGGAGCTCTTACGTGCCCAAACATTCAACAACACTTCCAGATTCGGCCACTGGGGGCAGTGATTTAAATTTCAGGAAGCATAGACGGATTTCAGCTGAAGAACTTTTGACTTACTGTCGCCAAATTCACAGTAAGATCAGTCTTGAACTGTGTAATTTCTGCGCCACTAGCGTCATGAAAAGGAATTGGAAAAATTACTATTTTCAAACAGGTTTCCCACACACTCCCCCGCCCCTGCCCCCGGTTTTGTTGAAGTACAGTATCAATGTTTCTCCTAAAATTGCTGAAGAGAAATAAAAACAAACATAAATTAGTCAATTGTTGACATACAGTAAGAGTATAGAGCTATGAAATTAATAGCATAGCTCCGATTCATCTTGGAACAATTTGATTTGTTTATACGGAGACTTTTGATTGCACACTTTGATATCTTAGCTAATCTGAGCGCAATTTGAGACATTGTTGAGAGCACAAAAAGATTCGTGCAAGCGTGGAGAACAAACATGTGAACTAGTGTCAAGAGCCGTCACAACTCACTGTTTGGAGCGTTTGGTTGCATCATTTCCTTTACAAGCATCAAACTTTCTCAACACAAACACGATGATGTCATTTCAAAATGTCCAAACGTGTCTCGTCACTTGTTTGTCCATCAAAACGCCCACAGTGTGAAGTCTGGAGATTCTTGCTGTCGCAATCAGTTTCTATGAAACGCCCAACAGACAGCACAGTTATTATCATTAACATAAACAAAATGCATTTTTGTTAACTGAAGTAGTATATAAAATTTGACAATGCCACATGATAGCAATAACAGGGCTACTGTAGATGGTCCTGAGACAATGAACGTAGCCAAACATAGTTAAATGACATGACTTAAGGCATTAGTCTTTGCCCAATAATAATACAAATAAAAGCTAAAAACACTGATTAACTACACTTACACTTAAACTAACAATCATAGTGAAAAAACAGACAAAATTGAAACTAAAATAAAAGGACAAAAACTAGATAAACATGCAAAACTAAATGAACCTTGTCCCAGCACTCCTGACTTGACTCCATCACGGCAGCGTTCAGTAGGGCACTATCATGATAAGGAGCTGTATGCTGAATTAATGGCTTCATGTAAATGTTAATGTGCAATCAGCTCCTCTGTTTGAAGGTGAACGAGAGCGTGAGGGGCTCTTGAGGTGACGGCCGATGCCTCTCCATACGTAGTCACATTGAATCTGCGAGCATGCATGTTGCTTAAGCATCTGCGAGAGATTTCAAGCGCAGTTACTGTCAGTAATGTTTGCACTGGGCGGCACGGGTGCCTCGGGACACACGGCTGATGATGCATCAGTATGAAGCAGTTATGCTCACCAACATCTCATAGTGAGTGATATGAAAACGACTCGCTATAGACTGGAATTAAACCACTGATTTAGAAAAAGCCTATTTTTAGGACAATTATGA
Organism: Myxocyprinus asiaticus; assembly: GCF_019703515.2. Classification (NCBI taxonomy): domain Eukaryota; kingdom Metazoa; phylum Chordata; class Actinopteri; order Cypriniformes; family Catostomidae; genus Myxocyprinus; species Myxocyprinus asiaticus. The sequence goes on from NC_059387.1 coordinate 35,067,163, forward strand.
TTTATTTATTTTTTTGCATTATGACGTTATTTTTCATGACAATTGGGAAGATTTCCCCCAACAATTCTCATTGTTATGCTGCATAAAAGTTTGGATATATTATTTTGATTGTATGGTATGTATATTTCATGGTAGTATTTGTTATACTTTCTTTAATAATGCTAATTAAGCAAAAAAATAATTGTACTGAAGCAGGGGTATTACAGACACAGGAACATCCCACCCAAAATGTCTTCAGTATTTGCATATATATACACACACGTATATTCAGGATTTATTACTGTATGTTCATATTTACATTCCAACTATAAATACGTATTTACAATTATATATTCAGATTTATAACTACATTGTCAGGATTTATAACTACTGTATATATTCGTATTTACAACTATATATTTGTATTTAAAATGATAAATTCAGATTTATAACAACATCTTCAGGATTTATAACTGTGTCTTCAGATTTTTACATAAATAATCATGATCCATAACTACATATTTGGATTTACATAATTATATGAATATATAATTATTTCCTGTTTGTTTGTCCCTGCACTGCTTTCATAGACCCAATATTGAAAACCATAAGTTTAAAGTGTTTGGTTTGTTTAAATGGAGAAAATAGAATTAATGAGAATTTAAGGAGGATTATAGTTGAGAATAATTAGGATTACAAACCAACAAAAAAGCAAACATTGAATGCATTACAGAAATGAGAAATGTTACAGTGCCAGAAATCTCTATGGTCCATAAACAGGCTTGATTTTCTTTATGCAAAATATATTTTCTTATTTATTTTGATTCCGAGGTGAAATGTGACCTGGACATGTTTTCGTGAGATGTTTTGCCAGATCTCCGTTTAATGATTAGATGAAAGAGTTAATTATGGGATGTGAGGGAGTCTGGTGATCTTCACAGGGGTCTGTTTGTCTCAGATGTTCGGTTCACTCCTTCCGTACACTTTCTGTTTCAGTGTCACGTCTCAGTCACATTCAAACGCTCGACGAGTGAAACAGAAACAACAAACCTGTCGTAGATGTAGCGCAAACCTGGTGTGATGCATCCTGGTTTCCATGGCAACGAAGAGCGAATAGGTCACCGCTAAAATGAAACTATAGAGGATATTTCTGAAATGCATTTCCTGTAACTGTTTTAGATTTTACCAAGATGATGTAAATCTACAAAAATAATTGAATAAATTATACAATGTTATAAATAGTGAAAATAAAAATTTAGATTTAGAAAGAAGGACCTCGTTGTCAATCACCGCTGAGATGAAGGAACCAAATGCAGAGATGGAGGCAAAATAAGTTTTATTTGACAGAAAGACAAAATACAAACATAAAACTCTCATGATAATTTTTCTCTATCAAAATAAACTTGGCTACAAGGCACTAAACCAACAGAAACAGAAAAAGGACAAGAATCCAGCCAACCAGAGAATCTTCAGACGCAGGAAACAACAAACACGAACTCAAAAAACAAACGAGCTGGGAACACGAGACAGAGGAGAATTTAAATAGAGGAGAAAGTAAGGGTACACAGGTGCTGCAGATCAGTTAACGAGCTGTGCAACCAGCATTGCTGTGAGAAACAAGAGGGAAACTCACAGGCAAATGGAAGGGGGGAACCGTCATGGCCATACTGTGACACTCGTTGTATATACAGGATCATTGTCATGTTGGAACAGAAAAGGGCCACCACAAACTGTTTTGACAAAGTTGGAAGCACAGAATTCTCTAGAAGTCCTCATTTGGTGTAGCATTAAGATTTCTTCTCACTAGAATTACTGAAAAAGCCAAACCTGTTAATTACAAGCATCATCTTTTTCATGTGTGTTTCTCAGGTGTTCACGGGTATCTTCACAGCAGAGATGGTTCTGAAGATCATCGCTCTGGATCCATATTATTACTTTCAACAGGGCTGGAACATCTTCGACAGTCTCATTGTCAGCTTGAGTCTGATGGAGTTGGGTCTATCCAACGTGGAGGGTCTCTCTGTCTTACGATCATTCAGACTGGTAATGCACCATGTTTCAAGAATCTTGTCTACAGAATAAGTTCTTATAGTGTGTAATTTCTGTGTCACTGGTATCACCGAACAGAATTAACAGTAAAAATAATAACTCTGTTTTCAAACAGGTTTCCCTCCGTGTGCCATTGATCGTACAAACAGATAATCCTGCCCCAAACTCAATATATGCATACCCGTCACCCTATATATAAATGCACTAATCATGCATTTGTAGAATTATCCTTGATTGCTTTATTGCTTGACAACCATAAACAGCCTACAGTTAAGCCATGCCAACACTAATCCATTTTCATTTGAAAAAAACTTGATTTTTACTACGTTTATGCCTCTAATCCTCACTGGAAAACAGACTTTCAAAAACGCTCTCCATTACAGCATACTTAGGTTAGGAAAATAAAAATGACTTTTAAAATTTGAATAAATTATAATACGTTTTCATTTGAAAATCCATTGATTTTGCTACGTTTACGCCTCTCATCCACACTAGAATGGCATTTTCCTCCACCGAAAATTTAGCATTTCGAAAGCTATCTCCAATACTGCGTACTTTGGAAAATGGTGATGTCAGGAGACTGAAAACAGAGGTTTCTAACTTAAACAGATTATAATACTTTTTTGTTTGAACATATATTGACATTGCTACATTTTCGCCTCTCATCCACACTGGAATGGCGTTTTCCTCCGCCAAAAATTGAGTGTTTTCAAAAAACTCTCCATTTCTGCATACTTTGGAAACCAATGTGGTTAGGAAACTGACAATGGTTTTTCAAATGAAAACAGATTAGTGTGAACGTGGCCTAATGCTGCATTCACATTGTGTTGGAAGCAAGGGCATAGCCAGGAAATTACTTTTGGTAGGGCCTCAATAAAAATGGATGGGCCAAGTTTTCACCCCAATTTTTTACTAAATTTTCCTTAACAAGAGGCGCATTCAAAAAGTTATTTTACACACTAATAAATCTGAATTGATGCGTTTTTAAACTATTTTATAAATATATATTTAAAGTCAAAGAATAATGTCTAATATTCTGGGTGGGCCTGGGTCTAATTTGAGTGGGCTCAGGCCACTGGTTGGAATTACTGTAATCACGGGATGAAAACTCTGAGATTGTGCTCAGAGCTGTCCATATTCTCTGAATGAGGAATTAATCATTTTATAGCAACGGTAATGACGCCAATATGGATCCATGTGTTGCTTTGTTGTAGATCACAGTAAAATATTAAATCACAGAAATGATTCATTAATTCACATCTATACATATACACTATACTGCAAAAAGTATTCGCTCACCCATCCAAATAATTGAATTCAGGTGTTCCAATCACTTCCATGGCCACAGGTATATAAAATGAAGCACCTAGGCATGCAGACTGCTTCTTCAAACATTTGTGAAAGAATGGGCCGCTCTCAGGAGCTCAGTGAATTCCAGCGTGGTACTGTGATAGGATGCCACCTGTGCAACAAGTCCAGTCGTGAAATTTCCTCGCTACTAAATATTCCACAGTCAACTGTCAGTGGTACTATAACAAAGTGGAAGTGATTGGGAATGACAGCAACTCAGCCACGAAGTGATAGGCCACGTAAAATGACAGAGCGGGGTCAGCGGATGCTGAGGCGCATAGTGCGCAGAGGTCGCCAACTTTCTGCAGAGTCAATCGCTACAGACCTCCAAAGTTCATGTGGCCTTCAGATTAGCTCAAGAACAGTGCGTAGAGAGCTTCATGGAATGGGTTTCCATGGCCGAGCAGCTGCATCCAAGCCATACATCACCAAGTGCAATGCAAAGCGTCGGATGCAGTGGTGTAAAGCACGCCGCCACTGGACTCTAGAGCAGTGGAGACGCGTTCTCTGGAGTGACGAATCACGCTTCTCCATCTGGCAATCTGATGGACGAGTCTGGGTTTGGCAGTTGCCAGGAGAACGGTACTTGTCTGACTGCATTGTGCCAACTGTGAAGTTTGGTGGAGGGGGGATTATGGTGTGGGGTTGTTTTTCAGGAGCTGGGCTTGGCCCCTTAGTTCCAGTGAAAGGAACTCTGAATGCTTCAGCATACCAAGAGATTTTGGACAATTCCATGCTCCCAACTTTGTGGGAACAGTTTGGGGATGGCCCCTTCCTGTTCCAACATGACTGCGCACCAGTGCACAAAGCAAGGTCCATAAAGACATGGATGAGCGAGTTTGGTGTGGAAGAACTTGACTGGCCTGCACAGAGTCCTGACCTCAACCCGATAGAGCACCTTTGGGATGAATTAGAGCGAAGACTGCGAGCCAGGCCTTCTCGTACAACATCAGTGTCTGACCTCACAAATGCGCTTCTGGAAGAATGGTCAAAAATTCCCATAAACACACTCCTAAACCTTGTGGAAAGCCTTCCCAGAAGAGTTGAAGCTGTTATAGCTGCAAAGGGTGGGCCGACGTCATATTAAACCCTATGGATTAAGAATGGGATGTCACTTAAGTTCATATGCGTCTAAAGGCAGGTGAGCGAATACTTTTGGCAATATAGTGTACTTGCAATGGAGTCGGAAATATTGTAATTAGGAGTTCAGAGCACATGAACGACCGAGTGAAATCGTATTTACAATTGGGAAATTGGTGTGTCCACATGAAAGATAACGAAGTTATTTCCATTTCAGTATTGAATTTCAATATTAATTTGCTATACAGAGTATATGGTCAACTAATGTAAAGCTGATGACTAACCCGTCGCGGATTGTTTTATTTTATTAGTCAAGTTGGAATCTCGTAATTATGGTAATTCCGACATGACATGAACGCACCATTCATAATTCATATATATATACATTGGTGTCTTTTAACAGTTAACATATTGCTGTTGCTGACATTTTATAAAAACAATAAGCCACTCATGATCATGTGTTACAGTGATTTTACCACAGTTAAGGGTGTTTTGACTCTCCACTTCACTTTGTATCCAACAACAAGCCTTAACCTTGGTAAAATCACTGTAATGAATGCTCATGAGAGGTTCATTGCTGTATTGAATATCACTGGAAACTCTTCTTCATGTTCCTCTACAGTTGAGGGTCTTCAAGCTGGCGAAATCATGGCCGACCCTGAACACATTGATAAAGATAATTGGGAATTCTGTAGGAGCTTTGGGGAACCTCACACTGGTGCTGGCCATCATCGTCTTCATCTTCGCCGTGGTGGGCATGCAACTATTTGGCAAGAACTATGAGTCGTGCGTATGTAAGATCTCGAAGGACTGTACGCTACCGCGCTGGCACATGAAGGACTTCTTTCATTCGTTCCTCATTGTGTTCCGGGTGTTGTGCGGAGAATGGATCGAGACCATGTGGGACTGTATGGAAGTGGCCGGACAGCCGCTGTGTATCCTGGTCTTCATGCTGGTCATGGTTATCGGGAATCTTGTGGTAAGTTGTTTAGGTGTTTTTACTCAAAATTTCCAATTGATGTCTGACTTCAAACTTTAACAAACTTGTAAAACAGTGTATAAAACATGGTAAATGACCTTCTCTTTTGATAATAGAAAATAGAAGTATAGTATATAATGGACAGTACACTATTATTCCGTTCCGCTCATAGCCTGTGTTTGTGTCTGTGTTCTGGTGTTGAAATGCCTCTCATAGCTCATGTTAGATGAGGTTTCATAAAGCAAACGTGTCTTATTAGTGCTGTGGGTAATATTTGCACCACCTTTGATTAACCCAAACCATTAACACTATAAACTCATCCACAATGATTAAAAGTTTGATTTTGACATATACCAAGATAATTAATGGACACTCCTTGAATGTTGTATTTATTTAGCGTAAAGACCTATAATATATTTATTTTTTATTGGCTATTTTTTAATCAGAGGTTTCATATTCACTAATTGCTTGTTAAGTGTTTGTGTTGAAGTGTTTTGCTCTCGGGCTCAATGGTAATAGAGCTGCTACCGCAATAACTCACCAGTCCCTGTAACGAGCCAATTTGTATTTTAATCTGCAGCCTTTGTGTGTGACAGGGATTATGTTTCTGTTTTTCTTTGTACACTAGTAACAAACAATTTGGTAAATTTTCCATTGATATAAAAGTCATTAGAAGGCCCGTGAGTCATGACAGCTGTAAAATCCTTGATTTGATTCGCTCACATCAGTGAGGGTCAGACAAACTTTCTTATAATTCACTTTTACGATTACGACCCATGTTCAGCCATGAAACTATGTGGAATTAGCTGCTTGTTATATGTTAGCCAATTAGCTTACTTACATTTGACATGTTAAGCCAGTCATCTTGCATGGTGTAGGCTGATTGGTCCTTTGACATGTAATGGGGAAGCCAATCATCTTGTGTCTCTTTGTGTAACATTTAAATGGCTCAGTTTTGCAGACAAGCCGGTTTCACTGCATGCTATTTGCTCAGTTGGTTGCTGGGGCTTTTCTTCTAGCAGCTTGCATGGTATGGTCTGCTTTTGGCCATGAAACAAAGAAGTGTGTTTTTAACAAGCTAAGCCTTAACCAAATCTAGCTGGCACACGTCGCTATCTTAGGTCATTAGAATAAATATATCCACACATAGTCTAAGTCACAAATAAGTTCTGGGCTTTCCTGGTTCAGGTGCACATTATGAGTTTGGTCACTAGCCTTTTAAGCCATTCAGCTAAACAGGCAGAGACTCGCATTAAAATTTTGTTAAGTAGCGTTACGCCATTAGACCAGTGGCCAAGGCACACCTAGCTAGCATACAATCTGTGCACATGGCTCTTTGGAGCAGCAGCAGTACACAAGTCTTGGCGATAGATCTACTTGGTTGGGGCTGTGTTTTGTGTTTGCGATATAAATCTTGTGCTTTGTTGGGGGATTGTTTGTAATGCTTGTTTGTGCAGCAGCATGCTAATAAAATTAATACTTTTAATAATTTAATTAATCAATAATACTTTTAAAGTTACCAAAATCATCAAGTCAAAAGCAGCGAGTTGTTTTCTAATTTCGTTATTTTTGTTCGATTTATATTATTGACATATGGTAGACAGTGTCATTTACACTTCAAGTGTGATATTTTTATACAAATCTGATCACTTTAGATTTAAATGATTGTGTTTACATTAATACCTTACCAAGACAGAGCATTTTTACGTAATTTTGAAATTAATTTTACTCTTTTGACTCATTAAGGCGCATAGCCGCAACTCCGTGAGCGCTCTCGGAGCGCGCACACACACATAAGCCACCTTTCAGCCAGTCAAACAGTGCACTGGTGCCGAAATGAAATAAAAAGCTATTTTTATTAAATCAACCAGTGGTTGTTTTGTGATCAACTGGTCAATCACGATCTACGTAATGAACACCCCTGGAATAGATACAAATATCAATCTTGTGATTTTCAGAATCGATATCGGGAATGTTCAAATGAAGATCACATCAAAAATGTTAATTTAAATTGTATTTACTCTCATTTGGCTCTTGGTGGGTGCTAATTTTGGACTCTGGAAGTCAACATTACATAACCGAGGCTTTGATACAGATTGAATCAAGTGCAGACAGTTTGACCAGAGTGATTAATGCATGTAAATGTGAGGTTGGAGGATTTGTGTTGTGTACACACACTGACAGACACGTAGGACGTGTTGCCGTGTCTGTCAAAATGAGGGGTTTTCTATTCACATTGATACAGGGACAGGTGTTGCCTTTGCATTTGGAGACGTTGCTGGGTGGGTGATTGTGTCACTGCATGAAGGAAAGAATAATTCGTGATACACTGACTAGCATTTCATAAACGCTGCAGATGTGCGCCGTCACTCAAATATTGCTACCTGATCTTTCCTGCATAAGCTCATTTGCATACGGTAGTTAAAGGTCAAACAGTTTTACCTTTGTTATAATGTCGCTATATTTAGACAGTCCAGACTTATCACTTAGAGACTGTGGAAGAACACGGGGCGTGACACATGTATGCAATGAGTTAGTTATGGTGTTTTAAATTTGCACATAACGCCATAATGCATTTGAATAGCAAACAATCCACTGGTTCATTTGATTACACTGAGCCTGTTTGGTGTGCAGAAACATTCAGCGTGCAACTCGTCCTGCTGCGTTTGTGCTCCAGAAATGCATGATACCTAAAATTAAGTGTCTCGTTCAGGAGGTGTGCTGTTACTTTACTAATAGATCGAATTTACCATTTTCACCTGGAAAAAACTCCCCAAACAATCCCATAGACTTAGACTGAAGGAGGGATTTGAGTCATACTGTATCTAGAGAGCAGAGCTGTAGGCAACCACCTAGCAACCACCCAAAACGGCCTAGCAACCAAATAGCAACACACTTAAAACCAGTCTGAACATCCAAGCAACACCCCTATCATAGTGGCAGCAATATATAATCATGATAGCATTTGTTGTTATATTATATATTTTTAATATTTAAATTAATTATACTGTATTACAGTAATGATAATGATACATTTTTGTCATGAAAATAGTGTCAGTGCAAAAACTCTTAATGGTCTGAAAAATAGGCATTAAATGCATACATGTATTTATTTTTTTTATGGTAAATTTTCAACTAAAGTAAAAGTTGTTAAAAGACGCACAAGTAAATGATTATATGTATTTGAATCGCTAACGTCACTTAAATAAGAGAGGGTTAGACAAATGTTCTTACGATTCAATTAATCAATTATATTTTTGCGGTTCCTATTGAATTTCACTGGCCAAAGTCAAATTTACTGGCCCTTATACTTATTTATTAATTAATTTTGGGGTGAAATATGATCCTGTCAAGCATTAGTGCCCATTTTTAAAAGCCTTTTAAACAGTCAGGCTGTCCAGTATGTTTGTCATATTTAATGTATTAATTATAGTGTTATATATATGTTATTATATGTTAATTATAGGGTTATAGTGTTTTGAAATTCCATCATATCTGTTGTGTAGCTGCATTAGCTGTGGTAATCTGAAAAATCAACTTAACCACTAGAAATCCTCATAAATCTTCATGTGTAAATAGCTGAACATGAAAAATCACAATGAAAATACTTCAAGAATGCACCCGCGTGTGATGTTAGATGTTTAGTTAAACATGCATTCGGCTCTGATCGCTGTTAAAAGAGCAGAAAAATTCACACATTTCTATCATTGAAAGTGCTTTCATGCTAATCGCTAGCATTTGATATGGAGAACAAGTGTCATTAGTGTCATGGGCGAGAGACTCGGCATTCCTCGGAATCCTCTGGGAACAGTTAGGTAAATTACACCACCATTCTGCTTCCAAGCAACCGGACAAAGTAAGCAGCCTGGTGTTTTATATGCAGGCCTTTGGGTGGAGGTGTGCAGTGGGGAAGTTCTCGTTTTGCTTCAAGACTCTGATTTTACATTGGACGTCAATTAGTGACCCAACACTGTAGCAAAATAGTTTATTATGTAATGGTAGGCAGCTAGTAGCTTTGCAGTGTGTAAACCTCACTCCCCTGACCTCAAGAGGCGCACTAGCGACTGATGCTAGAGGCTGTAGCCTCCTCAGTAGAGTGCCCGCCTCCATTGCCGGAGACCCTGGTTCGAATCCCGCTCAGAGCGGGTTGAGCAGGACTGGTTACACATATCATCGATTAACAACCTCGGAGCTCACAGATAGGTCTGTCTTTAACATAAGTTATCATTAAAAATTAACTCGCCCATGGAAAAAACGTATGGGATTTTTACTTCCGAAACCAAACTGTTGCGCTCTATAATTCACAAAATATAACTCCCTGCAGAAACCCCCCCCCCCATGCTTAAACCACCCTAAGCTGGTTCGCTGTGTCCCAGTCTTCTCAGGCTGGTCTGTGGGCTGGTTTTAGATGGGTTTTGGGCTTTTCAGCTGGTGGACATGCTGGGAAACCAATTTAAACCAGCTAAGACCAGCAAAATGAGTTTTTCAGCAGAGACTACGACATGCACATCACGTAGACACAAGATGGACATGAACTTCACAGGGAGGGGCTGATAGCATGCTGGGTCGGTTTATAAAGGCCTCAGGTAAACAAACAGGCCAACCTATTCTTAGCATGTGAGTTTTCTGTGTGTGTGTGTGTGAATCCACACATACACACACACACACACACACACACACACACACACACACACAGTCATCACTCCAGATGTGCTGGTATTGATGCACCTGTGTGGATAATCGGAATTATTTAAAACGGGTCGGGAAACTGGAGAGTTGAAAATGATGTTATCAGATATCTCGAAAGCACTCACTGTTGCGATGACAAATCTGTATTAGAAAACTGTATTTGAACAAAATGCTTGAAAAAACAGCCTACATTAATATTAAAGGCAAAGTGTGTAATGTTTTCATTCTTACAATATTAGTATCACACAGCCAGGCCTTAGATAGAGTCTAATCACAAGAATCTGTGAGTGTTCGTGGCCTTTTAGGGAGAGAACGCTTCTGTGATTGTCACTTTTAAATAGTGTGTGTAAGAGGATCTTGAGTTTCTCTTCAGCTCTGTGTGTGTGCGAGTGTGTGTGTGTGTGTGTAGGTTTAAGTGGTTTACGAGGACATTTTTGTAGGTTACAAACTGGTAATTACAAGGGTATTATGCTATAAATGTGGTTTGAGGACATTTCTAGTGTCCCCATTATTCAAATCGCTTAAAAAAAAAAACACACACACACACACATACTAAACGACATTTTATTGAAAATGTAAAAATGCAGAAAGTTTTTTGTGAGGGTTAAGTTTAGGGGTAGGGTTAGGGTTAGGGGATAGAAATTATCGTTAGATCTGTATAAAATCCATAAAATGCATGGAAGTCTATGGAGAGTCCCCACAATGATATAAAAACATGGTATGTGTGTGTGTGTGTGTGTGTGTGTGTGTGTGTGTGTGTGTGTGTGTGTGTGTGTGTGTTTGGGGGTGTTTGTAGATATTCTGGAAACTAGCAATTCATGGCTAGATAAGAAACTTGGTGATGTTTCCACACTGTTCTCAGTTACTGACCTGTACAGGCATCATGTTTTACCATAATTCTTTATTTATTATATTAAAATGGCTTGAATTTGTCTTAAGTCAGTACTGGCTCATCTTAAAGCTATTGTCGTACCACTGCAATCCTCAAAAGTTTGTGCGAATTCAACCCAAAGACAAATTTAAAAGGCAATTTAAAGATCTGTTATATATATATATATATATATATATATATATATATATATATATATATATATATATATATATATTGATTCATTCAATCAAAATCACAAGATCTGCCACTGGCATTATATGGCTCACATTACTTCTGTCAGCTGTGATAGGCAAACAGCAAGTGTTCCCTGAGGTCAGAGGTCAGGGTTTAACAGGTGTCAGATGCATTTTAGAAAAACCCAGACACTTTATGAATGCACGTTTCACATTTCTGCTGTGCATGAGGGAATCATAGACAGTGAACATTAAAAGCTGTGTTCTGTAGCTGTGCATACTTGAAGCCATAATATTAATAGTGTATTATTCTCATGAATGGCATGTTTTATGTATTTAATTTTATTTGAATTTTACAGAACCTCAAACTACATTCTGTCATAACAAAATTCCATCAAACTGAATCATGCAATGTTTAACAATATTGGATAAAATAAAATATTATAATTATATTATATAATTCTATATTATAATATTACTAAATATAATATATAATATTAATATTATTCTAAAACGTGTTATAAAACGTATATATAATATGTAGTTTTTTTTAATTATTTAATTAAAGATTACGCAATTCCAATGTGATCTCATGAGTATTTGTATGTATTCTTACGGAAAGTTTGGTTCTAGCAAACGTACATTCTTTTACATTTGCATGGACACCGATACGTACAATACTGACAGCATCTAAACGTCATAATTTTACGTATTAACACCTCTAGAAACCTACAAATGTTTATGTGTACGGTTTGAATTGATTAATATCGAATAATTAATAGAATTAATCAGTTAAATACATTATTAATTAACATTCATTAATTAGCTATTAATTAATAATTAATCAATTATTAATTACATTTATAATCAATGAGATTTGTTAAATGCCATCACATTTAAGGCAGTTGACATTACAACATGACATTTTAATGGTTTAATTCAGTTCTGTGTAATTTCTGCTGCCCTATACAACATTTTAAAGGATTATATCACTTTAACCAAGACTAAACTTTACAATGGTAAAACTAATAAAAACTCTGTAATCGTTTAATCATTTATTAAACATTTAATTTGATTTTTGTTTGACATGGGACACAAAAGGATATGCCAAAAAGCAAAATAAACCACAAAAAGCACCATAAATCAATAAGAAAATTAATCCATAAATTATTTAGCTATAATACAAATCTTCAGACTGCTTTCTGTGAAGAACAGACCCAAATTCAAGCTTTTTATTCAACGATCTCTGTCTTCATCCTCCGCCGTGCCGTCGCACCCGCTGTAACCATCAACCCATGTTGGTTGCGTTTTAAAAATGCAAAAAATTGCCGCCTCAAGCATTACGACCAGCAGTTTTACGGCAGTGATGTCGAATGCTCATTGGCTCTTAAATGTCTCGTGACCGTTTGTGACATGCCGTAATCTGCGATGTATATGTTTGAGATATCACAGTGCCGTTATGGAGTGCATCAGGAGAAGATTTACAGCGATTAATAATTTAAATTCTACTCTCCACCGCACACAATGCTATTGTATGCCGTCAGCGAGCACATTTGGACTACTTTTGTACTGAATTTTGCCATTTTCTTCCTGAATAAATTTCCTGCTTGTTACATGTTTTATATTCTTAATAAATGTTTATGGTTAGGTTTAGGAGTAGGTGTAAGATTAGCAGCTGTAAAATATATATATTCATATATTGTAACAAACATTATTGCTACTGTACATTAATCTACTTGTTACATGTTTTTATATTGTTGAAATGTGGTTATGTTTAAAGGTTGGGGTAGGGTTAAGGGATCTAAAATATCTATAAATATATAAATATATTTATAATCATTTCGTGTATCCAAATATATATGTAACGGATTCGTCAATATTTTACATTTCTAAAGCTGTAAATGCATAAAAATGTTTACATTTTAGATGCTTTCAAATGTCCATATTGTACGTTTTAGTGTCTATCCAAATGTACAAACATGAACGTTTAAATGTTACAAATATTAACGTACAAATAGTTATGTATATATATATATGAGATCAGGCTGTCAATTCAATTAGATGGAATTTTGTTATGAAACTGAAATGTGTAAATCTTAAAATATATATTTTTAAGTGTATTAATGGTTGAAAACAAACTAAACAAATGTGAAAGTGTATTTAGATGTAACATTGATGATTTTATTGATCGGCCTGAATGAAATCCATAAAAATTGGGAGTAATGGGACAGTTTGGCTATGAATCAATCACTCTCATTAAATCATCAATCTTTGCCAGTGATTTTGTAAATTAACCATCAGCTCGTGCCAGTTATGAAAAGTCTAAGAAATCAAGAATTTTTGAACTTGAACAGTTAAGATCAGTTTTTTAGGTAACTTGCCATTTTATTTGTCAGTAAAACTGACAAAATGTCATAAATTTATAATGAGATTTTCTGCCATTACACCACAGTGCATGAAATATTATATGGATTAAATGAATACAAATAGACCATACCATTTTATAATAAAAAATCTGTAAAAAAAAAAAAAAAAAAAAAAAAAAAAACAATTGGAAACATACTTTCAAATTATGTAAATTATGCTTTATTTTCTCAGGTGACAGGTGTCACTTTCTCATAATGACACGATTGCCCTGCAGGCAGGAGGATAGTTTTGTTACTTGTTTGTTTGGTTTTTAAGATGTTTCTCCAGGCTTTGCTAACCCCTGATTGACGGACACATTTGCCACCTGTTGTTTTGTCAAAGGTAGCATATGACAATGCTAGCTAGCTGTCTGAGATAGTGCTTTATTTTTAGCGTGTGGTTTGTGGATTGGACCAGCGTCTGTGTGGTTTTGTGTCCAGTCGAGGCATGCGAGACGCTCCGCACCTCAGCTACCTGAAGTATGAGCTCACATCCCGTCTACATTACATGGAAATGGCCGTGATCAAATTTATGGCATGACAGGAGTCTTTCTCTGCCATTCTCCGTTCATGCCGAGACTTTGTCGCGTGCATTTTATATGCACAGAAGTGGGTAGGTGTAGTGGTGAGAAAAATCCAACCAAGGCGACTAATGATCCCTGTTAGATGCCGTCACTTTCCGAGTTAATTAGCGGATTGCAGATGGGTTGGACTACAACTGTTTCCTATGAGACAGAGCTCATACAAAAGGCTATGTTCATACAGGCAGAAAAATCCAATGGCCAATCTGACTTAAATCCAGGACAAAAACGCAAAAAGATTTGTACAAGCCTGATCGAAAGTACATTTGTAGGTGGTTTGGAATCCGATTAAAATCAGATTTTTCTAAATGCGTCTCAGTCTGAATGGTCAGATCGGATTTTTATATGTTTTTTTCGTCATTCGTTGTGCGCGACGGGTTGTTTCGTCAGGTGTTACGATGAGAAGACATGTACTGCATTCCAAACGGCAAAAACGATGCCTTCAGAGGACATTTCTAAGGGAAAAAAATAATGATAGCCACACTGTAGGATCGTTACAAGAGAATTTTCCATTTTAAAAAATGACTTAAAGAGTGAGTTCAGAATGGCTGTTTTATTAAATCTTTCAGCCCTGTGACAGTGGAAGGTAAAGTCTATGAGGGGAATCTCTTCTGAATGGAACGCACCCATACGTATATGTTACAGGGCATCCAAAGCAGTGCAAACCTCTTTTAAAATAATACAGACATTGACTTTACTCACCTAAAGAGATGCGCTATAAGATGCGGTAACGCACACCAGCTGCGAGCCACCACAGCATGATCTCACGCGACGCTTGAGCATTTTGAGTGCTTTAATACAGGACGGTGTATTTGAACCCCACGATGTGGGTTTAGGTTTTCTCTTTAAATCGTTTAATGTAATTTTGAGTGTGATTATGGTTTAAGGAGGGTGTACCTGTATGCGAAATCTCAAGGATTAAGTGGTGTTTTCCTTATTACATCACGTGTTGTTCTGAAAGCAATAAACAAATGAAACACGGAATGTAGGCTGTCATCCGCGCAGCCTGACCGAAGCAAAGGGGGCGTGTTTACTCGCACGATTAACCGAACGTGAAGCGCTGCCGGCTAGTGATGCGCGAATGGCTTGCACGCGCTGCATGAGTCTGTTGGGTATACTGCAGTCTCGTCACATTTTAACTTTACGCTCAGCCTCCCATTTAGCTGATGAAAACACGCTGCGTGATCATGAGGAAGGATTACATCAAGATGTAGATTGGAATGCAAGTGTGGAATTTATATAAATAAAATAGTCAACTCCTCTCTCGCCGTTGCTGGCGTGCCAGTGATCATGTATATAGTATTTCAACAAGCTGGGAAGGTTAGGGTTAGGGTTAGGGGTTGGTTAGGGTTAGGTTTAGGGTTAGGGTAAGGGGTTGGTGTAGGGTGTTTGTGGGACTCTAAATAAACACAATAAACATGCTGCAGTGATGACCCTATACTGTATGGTGGTATTCAATTAGGGGTGAAAACAGCATCCATCACTATTTGCCCTTAGTGCACATCCCTAAACATTCATGTCTGTACAGTAGCACAAACACTGCAGGACGAGTTACACACTGAAGTGTAACAAACCCTTACTATAAGCAAATGTAATAGTGACTCTTGCCTTAGCCAACACCACAAAATATAATTTTTCAGGTCGATTCTGCTGAGCTGGTATTTTTGCAGCACATATTTTTATAAATGAGCTCCTCCTGTGATGAAACTCAATGGCGTCATTAGCTATCTTGAGCTCTTAATGTTTTCTGGAGTGCATTATTTCATTAGAAAGGTCTCGAGTGGACAGTGCTCAGGTTTATTGCTGTGAGTGCCATGAAGACTGTATGGAGCGCTGCTCTCGGCTGAATATGATAAACATGATAAACATCAATCATTTTACTCCACAGGAATATAATGATCTCACATACAACATCTGTCTATCTATCTGTCTGTCTGTCTATCTATCTGTCTGTCTGTCTGTCTCTCAATCATCTATCTATCTATGTTTGTCTGTCTGTCTGTCTGTCTGTCTGTCTGTCTGTCTATCTATCTATCAATATCAATCAATCATCTATCTCTGTCAATCATCTATCCATTTATCTCTGTCTGTCTGTCTGTCTATCAATAATCTATCTCTGTCAATCATCTATCTGTCCATCCATTGTTTGTTCCGTTGTTGTTCGGTTGTTCTATCATTCGTTCTATCATTCTATTGTTCGTTCTGTCGTTCTCTTGTTCGTTCTGTCGTTCATTTGTCATTTGTCCTGTCATTCTATATATCGTTCTGTTGTTCGTTCTTTCGTTCATCTGTCGTTCTATCATTCCTTCATTTGTTCTGTCGCTCTGTTGTTCGTTCTGATGTTCCTTTTTCGTTCTCTGTTGTGTCGTTCTATCATTCGTTCTGTCATTCTTTCTGTTGTTTTATCTATCATTCATTAGATCGTTCTGTTGTTCTGCCATTCTGTCCTTCTATAATTCGTTCTGTCCTTCTGTCGTTTGTTCTATCGTTTGTTCTATCATTCATTCTGTCGTTCGTTTTATCTTTTGTTATTCATTTGTCATTCGTTCTGTTGTTCTCTCTTTTGTTCTATCCTTCTGTTGTTCTACCGTTCTGTCCTTCTATAATTCGTTCTGTCATTCTATAGTTTCTGTCATTCATTCTGTTGTTCCATCGTATGTTCTGTTGTTTGTTCTGTCATTCTATCGTTTGTTCTGCAATTCGTTTTGTCGTTCTACCTGTTGTCAGAGAAAACTTCTTCTGAAATGCGTCTCAAATAATTGAAATATTTCACATCGTTCAGACCTGAAGCACAGAAGCAGCAGTGCTTGTTAATGACTGCAGTTTCCTTCAGAAATTCTTGAGTCATAATTCACCATGACTTAAAATAAGCTGTTTATTTCAGGATAATTACAGGATGATTCAGCACAGGTGACGGGGAGCCTGTGTGTGTGTTAGTGTTGGGTTCGAGTCCACCTTAGTCGAGTCCGAGTCAAGTCCGAGTCTTTAAACAATCGAGTCTGAGTCCGAGTCCAAAAGTGGCTGAGTTGGACTCAAGACCAAGTCCATAACAGGCCGAATGAATCTGTCCATGAATCTGAATTAAAATTGTAACCGTAAACTCAACATCAGTATTTTAAGCTTATTTTAAACTTCACAACTAAGAAAAACAATTTGTCAATATAAATGTAACAATGCAGGGCAGTTCTGCGTGCATCCATGTGTGTCTTGCAGCAGCTGCCACAGAAGATAAAAATAATAATTATTATTATTTGCTTGAGCGGCAGCCACGTTGGTCTGCAATCAGTCTGAAATCTTCAAATACCAAAGAAAATGTCATTGAGCTCTTCTTTAATTGCAAAAACATGGAGAATAATAATTTTATAGTCATAAATTTAACAGAATTGTCAGATATAGGCAAAAAAAAAAGACATGCATAAGTTACCCGGTGGGTTACAATAAAAATAAAATAAACATTTAAAATTGTCATAACCAAATGAATTCATCTCATAACATGAAGTTTAGCTTCATACACAAACTCTGTCATCGAATGATACATTTATTTTATAATTAAATTATAAACAAAACATTTCACTGCCCAAAATATCCTAATATTTTATTGTGCATGGTTGAATGTGAATGTTGGACAAATGCTGTAAAAGAATGTATTTTAAGTAGCTCGTCTATGCTTTGAAAATAGTCAATCAATAATAAATAGGTGCTTTATCGGTTTAGAGTTGCTGTCTGCTTTAGCAATAACGCTTTTTCCCCCTCGACTATTTAAAAAGTTACACAGTTAATTCATCAAGCTATTATGGACTAGTTCAAGCTGACAACACTGCGTGAACCACAAGAGACTACAGAAGCCTACATGTGTAGATACATTACACCTAAAATATCCAATATCCAATTTTTATTTCGATATGCTGTTTTTAGTAAACTGTGAGAGATATGATGTGGGTGACTTGACTCGGTGAAGTTCTTGATTTTAAGTTTTTAACCACAATGAAACCACAATGCGAGCACCGTCTTGGCTTCACAAACGCCACATGAACTTTTACCAGTTGTCAGGTCCCGTGGTGGTTGAAACTGCCTTGTTTAGTTTCTATTACATTGGATACATACCCGTCTTTGTTTTCGTCATGCCAGCCACCTCGGTAGTCAATGTTATATAGTAGTCTCTATAGTAACATTCAGGTGTATTGGTTGACTGATGAGTGTGCCTGTGCACGTGTGTGTGTGTGCATGCGTTTGCTTAAAGAGTGAAACAACTCTGGCTATGTCTACAACTTCAGGGGCTAATACAGCTGCATGCAGACAGAGATGTATTCATTAATTTCTGTTTTGTTATTTATTTATTTAATTGCATCACAAATGTCATGGAGTCCCAAAGGCTCGAGTCCGAGTCAAGTCCAAGTAAAAATGCATCCAAGTCTGTGACAAGTCCAAGTCCATTAAAATTGGACTCGTGCCTCGGACTCGAGTATCCCAACTCTAGTGTGTGTGTGTGTGTGTGTGTGTGTGTTTGAGAGAGAGACAGATAGCAGGTTTGCATTGGCTCTCGTCCAGGGCTTTGGTTTAGTTCAGCCCCCTGGCACTTTGCGCACCTCATTGGTCAGTTTCCTTGTCATCCTAGGTGAGTTTCACCTGTCCATTGTTCAAGCTACAACACTGTAACCACAATAAACCAGCATAGCTTCCTCCTATCCTATAAACATGACACTGATTTATTATAGGAGCTAATGTGTGACTGTCATATATGAGCATGTTCAATGATGAAAAGTTTTTATTTTCTTGGGCTGAGGTGCTGGGAGTATAAATTAAACCAGTCCTGCTCGACCCACTCCGAGCGTGATTCGAACCCGTGAGAGCTGGTATAGGAGGTGGGCACGCTAACAAGGAGGCTAAAGGCTACAGCCTCTCGCGTCAGTCGCTACGGCGCCTCTTGAAGCCAAGGGAGTGAGGTTTACATGCTGGCTCCCATTACATAAAGATGTCATGCTTGTGCTCAGATGAGTTTGGCTATAATGTTATACAGTAGATCATACATCCTGTCTGGATATACACTTGCAAAGAAGTGCAAAAAGGACCTCCGTATTACATGGCATGATTACAACATGTTTTTGTGGATATTTACCATGGTAATTCTTCGTTATATAAACAGTAACTAAACAGTCATGCTCAGTAAACTCAAATCAAGAGACAACACTAAATCTAAATAAAACAAGAATGAATAAAAATTCTAACACACACTTATACAAAATAATGATTATTATTATAAATGGTACAAATCTCTCTCTCACACACACACACGCAGAGACACACACACACACACACACGTTGGTTTAGCTATCATTATGAGGACTCTCCATAGACATAATTATTTTTATACTGTACAAACTATAGATTCTATCCCCTAACCCTACCCCTAAACCTAACCCTCACAAAAAAGCTTTCTGCATTTCTACATTTTCAATAAAACATCGTTTAGTATGCCATTTCCCTTGTGAGGACCACCCAAAAGGTCCTCGCAACCAGAAATGTCCTCACAGATTCTCAATACTTGGTCCTCACAAGTATAGCAAAACCTGTACACGCGCACA
The DNA here is from genome assembly GCF_019703515.2 of Myxocyprinus asiaticus. Taxonomy (NCBI): domain Eukaryota; kingdom Metazoa; phylum Chordata; class Actinopteri; order Cypriniformes; family Catostomidae; genus Myxocyprinus; species Myxocyprinus asiaticus. The sequence continues at coordinate 35,086,922 of NC_059387.1, forward strand.
GACACGCGCACAGACACGCACACTCACAGGCAGACACGCACACTCACAGGCAGACACACAGACAGACACGCGCACGCATGCATATACACACACACATTCAGTATACTGTATGTATTTTAATATACAAAGTATATAAATGTTATAAAAAGTCATTTTAAACCAAAGTACACATATTGCTATTTCCATTTATTTTTATAATTAGTTTTGACATAACTTATCCACTCAAATTTTTTTATGTAATGTATATTTAATATAATGTAATAAATTACAATTAATTGTAATTTAATGTAAATAAGAAATGATATACAATATTTTTTATAATCTGTATTAAATTAAAAAGAATGCAAATAAGAAGCATTTTCACTAGTGCTCTCAAAGAATTTGACCCCACTGAATTTCAAAGTACAATGATATTGCGATCTGATACCATCACTGTACCATGGTACCGCCACAGTACGTTGTTGTAAGAGCAGCAGCTCAACAAAAGCAAAAAGCAACATCATTTGAGATGCTAACTGGCCCAATTTGGTAAATGGAGTGGGCTCAGGTGGTCAACTCTCAACATTAGGTCACATTTTCACCATAAAATGGATCAAATACAGCACGCGTGATTTTTTTTAACCCTTCTGAACTGAACGCAGAGCCGCTGTTGTTGTGATGCTGGTGACGGGGGAGATTCAAGGCCAGAACACCGCGACTCCTCTCACATATTGAAATGCCACGCTGGTGGCCGAGCCATGATTTATGTCTCATAGGAGCCTTGGCTTTCCCGCCAAGAGGGCGGCCCTTACTGTGTTATGAGAATACAACCATACATCAGTTTATTGTGACTCGGATGAGGCAAAAACCAATACTTGAATCAATGAAGGGACCCAAGACAAATATTGAGAAAGAAAGTTTATATAAAAGATTATAGTTTTGTGACAATGTTGAAATGACCCTCAGAAATGTTGGGCTGATCAAACCGATGCAACTGTGAGTGCAATATGGCCGGCATTCTCTTCAAAGACCCGTAACAAGACTGAAATGACACACGATAACCTTCCTAAAATCTCTGCATCTCTCTGTCACAATACATATTCTGTGACCCAAACAGAAGGACACCACTGACTTCAAATGCTGACATTTAACAAATGCTTTTGTGCACTATGAATCTGATATTTGGCTGTGTTTCTGTTCTGACTGCTGCCTTATATTCAAGCAACTGTCTAACTAAACATGAGCTTACTGTAAATCAGTTCCTCTATATTGCAGTTTCCGTTGTGCAAATAACAAGGTTTTACTCATACTGTCGATTTGATGAGACCGCATTCAGTCGTGTTTCCTGTACTAGAATATTCCCTCTCATGTACACGTGTTGACTACAGTCCAGTATTGACCAGCGCTGGGTGAGTTCACTGGACTCTGAGCCGGAAGGGTTGATTTTACACTAGTGGAAATATCACATTGATATGGGCAGTGTTGGATTATGGGTCATTGAAATCACAACGGCTTTATCACTCAATATGGCCTGCAGGCCTTAAAATACAGCATCCGGTGTTTGAACTCTGAATGCAAACATACTGATCAATGCAACAGCGATCGGACTGACCACAGAGTGACATCACAACATGATACATACTTAAAAATACAGAAAGCGTGAAAAATGGTGTTTGTGCTTATGTTTTCATTCACACATTATTTCATTCGTCTGAATCACAAATGCTGCAGGATGACTTACACACTAAATGTTTAATGCTTTAGGAGTTTGTTTACATCACTAGCTCTAAACTATAAGCATTAGTAATAGCGATGCTGGACTTAGCAAATGTACTGATTAAAATGTACAATTATTTTTAAATATTTGTGGCCATATTTAGAAATAAAACAAACAAACAAACAAACACTTTCAAATCAACTTCCAACTCATTTAACTTTATAATGTAAAAAAAGAGTTGTGTTGTAACCAGATCCATCTAGTTATCAGCAGCATGCTGTTAAGGTGTAGTGAGTTCAAATCACAGATGCTGCGAGTCTTAATTACACCAGTGTGAATCACAGAGATCTGGAGCTTTCCGAATGCTTAACTACCCCTCTTACATGACAGATGGGCTATCTGGGGTGAAACATGGCCGTTGGGGAAATAACGGCTTTGTTTGCCACATGTATGCTGTGTCCTAGCAACCACCCTACAAGAACACCCTATCAACCACATAGCAATGAAGTAAGAATCATTCTGACCACCTTAGAAGCCACATAACAACACCTTAGTAACCACCCAGAACTCTCTAGCAACCACATAGCAATGCACTGAAAACCACTCAAATCTCCTTAACAATTGCATAGTGACATGATAAAAATCACTCTGAACACCTTAGAAACCAAATGGCAATGCCCTAGCAACCTACAATAACACCCTAGTAACCACATAGAAATGCACTAAAAACCACAAAGAAAACTCTAGCAACCACATAGAAATGAGCTGAAAACCACTCAAGAACACACAACAACATGGTAAAAATCACTCTGAACACATTAGAAACCACATAACGCCTTAGCAACCATCCAGATATTCCTAGCAACCACAAAGGAATGCGCTGAATCCCTTGGAACACCTTAGAAACCAAATGGCAGGGCCTTAGCAACCTACAAGAACAATCTAGCAACCACACAGTACTGTACCAAAACCCACTCAGAACATATTGCAATGCGGTAAGAATCACTCTGAATACCTTAGAAACCACATAGCAATGCACTGAAACCACCCAGAACACCTTAAAAATTGCAGAGTAATACACTAAAAATCACCCTAGGGGCCTTAGAAACTGAACGGCAATGACCTAGCAACCTACAAGAACGACCTAGCAACCTGCAAGAACAACCTAGCAACCATACAGCAATGCACTAAATACCACTCTGTACAACTTAAGAAAGCACAGCAATGCGGTTAAGAACACTTTAAAGACCTTAGCAACCATATAGCAATGCCCAGGGAAACACCTAGTAACCATATAGCAACTGATAACCACGCACAACACCCCAGAATTGTAACAGCAAGTTTTGGCGGGAAACCACCACTCACATTTTCTTGAGAATTGCAAAAATCTAGTCATCCTACAAGTGTTTTACAGGTATCCACAACAACAACTGTGAATTATGTGGTATTTACCAGGGTTGATTTTAATTTGATTCTCTTATTAACCTATGAGCGGTATGCAGTCATTATTGTGTATAAAAGCTTGTTTGATATTTTTGACTCTGATTGCACCAAGGCAACAGCACTAACCTCTTAGAAAACAAGCAGAACAATGCAACACCATGTGAGAGTGCATGTGACCCCAGAACTCGCTTTTGTGCAGGTGACCGAATCTATGTGCTGCTATGGCAACCCTTTTGGCCCATAGATACCTGATAGGGCACCTGCCTCATTTTCTAAGCAGGAGAGAAGAGTTCTATCATACACATGCATGTTCGGGTTTTCAAATATGTGATGTTAATTATATTTAATTTGCTTTGTGATTTAATCTAACCAGGTTAACAGGTTTATTCTGGTCTTTAATCTTAGTTTGTATGGTGTTTAATGTATGTTAGGATGTGAGTGTTTCTTCACTCTAACTCTTTGTATGGCAGGTGTACGTAATAATCTCAGGATGTGCTGCAAATACCATACTACCATATTACTTATAAGCTGTCTCTCAAATGACACTATACACACTATGCGCTTACAAAATGTATGTATGAATTTTCAGTGTAGTATCGTCCCAAATGGAACACTTAAAAAAAAAAAAAAAACTTTACTACACTGAAGCATTCACCGTTTAACAGCTGATGGAAGTGACGTTTCAAAACCTAGCGTTGTGTTGCCGCTAGCTTTAGCGCACTATCCACCCTCAGTTCAACACTTATCTCAATATACATATTCACACAGCATGGTACGATGGTGAAGTGTTTAACTCACTTTTGTAACGTGCTGTCTTCACAAAAGTTTCGCTAGTTGTCATTCTCCATTACTTACAACTGTTTTTCCAGATCACCATCGCTGCCGGTAACTCCGCCCCTTCCTCTATGTACGGCAAGGCGCGTGTGCTGAGTGCACGAAGTGTCCAACATTCAACACTCCATTTTGACGGTTGAAAGAGTGCATCATCCGGGTACTCGTAGTACACTTCTTTTTGTTGCATTTTCAGGGTGATCATACTACTCGCACTACTTGCACTTCAAAATGACATAAAATAGTGCAGAAGTGTGACGCACCTATACTATTTCTGTAGTATGCACTATGTATTATGAGCACAGTGTGTATAATTTATAATGTGCTCTGTTGTGTACTACACATTTTGGCAAATGTAAATAATTTGAGTATTTAATGCATAAAGAAAATTTGCAAACTGTGCACATTATGCATACTGCAGTGCATACTACAGATTTGGTAGTTTATATAGGGGGGACCAGAACATCAGAGACTTGGAGGTGGGCTCTCCTGGCTTGGGCCAGAAAGTAAATACCTAGCCACAGTTTAGCAACCACCCAGATTACCCTAGCAACTGCATAGCAATACACTAAAAAAAACACTCTGAACACCAACTAACTAGAACAGCCTACCAAACGCTTTAAAAATGTGCTAAAAAACACTCAGAACACCTTTGCAACTGCACAGCAATGCCACAGCAACCGTCCAGAACACCTTAGCGACCGTATAGCTACACACTGAAAACCGCTCAGAAAACTTTAGCAACTGCATAGCAACACCACAGCATCCATCCAGAACACTTTAGCAACTGCATAGCTACACACTAAAAACAATTCATAACACCTTATACAGTAGCTACACACTAAATAAACACTCGTAACAGCTTAACAACTGCATAGCATCCCCACAGCAACTGTCCAGAACCCCTAAGATATCACATGGCTACACACTAAAAACCACTCCGAACACCTTAGCAACTGTATAGCAACGCCACAGCAACCGTCCAAAACACATTAGCAACCGCACAGCAATGCCATAGCAACTGTCCAGAACACTTTAGCAACCACATAGTTACACAGTAAAAACCACTCAGAACACCTTAGCAACTGCATTGCAACACCACAGCAACTGTCCAGAACAACTTACAACCGTATAGCTATACACTAAAAAGCACTCAGAACACTTAGCAACTGCATAGCAACCCAACACAAACTCCAACACATTAGCAGCTGCATGGCTACACACACACACACACACACACACACACACAAAAACACTCAGAACTGCACAGTAACAGTCCAGAACACATTAGCAACCACATAGCTACACACTAAAAACCACACAGAACACCTTAGCAACTGCATAGCAATGCCACAGCGACCATCCAAAACACATTAGCAACCACATAGCTACAACTAAAAATCACTCAGAACAAAATAGCAACTGCATAGCAATGCCACAGCAACTGTCCAGAACACCTTACAACCGCATAGCTATGCACTAAAAAAAACACTAAACACAAATCGTATGTATTTTTGGTTTTACCATCTGTGATCTTTTACAGAATACTAATATTATTTAGCAACTTTGTTTCAATAAGACAAAGTGTTCAATGTGAAAGTGAAAAAACACTGTGTAAATGGTTGTTTGTGAGACGTCTCGCATAAATAATGTGTTTCTCATGTTTAATTGGACTGTCCCCGGGGAAGGGAATTCCGAGTGTTATTTTTAATAATTTTGATTGGCTTCTTTCATTCATGAACTGCAACTGAGCAATTATTAAGAGGAAATTGCAGCTGCTCGCAAAACTAGAGTTGATTATCAAAGTACCGGCACTCCACGCTTACTGTGCGTGTCTAATCAAAGTGTGATACACTGCATCAACACACACACATTGAACACATTGAGTTGTCCATTGAACAGGCCCTGTCGACCCCCTCTGAGTGTGTAGGAGGTGGATGTGATATTTAAAACCAGTTCCACATCTCACCCACTGGTTACAGGCCTCACACAGCGTCTGCTGTAAAAGCTGCTACAAAAACGCCCTGTGTCGCCGTACATGAGTACCAGCAGCAGCACCATAAGACCTTTAAACCAGAACTACATCTTGGATCTGTCCGTGAATGGTTGTTCACAGGATACATGTGGTATCAAACAAGCAACTTCAAGCACCAGCCTACACAAAGTAAAAAAGAAGAATAATGTTTGGGAACTGACTCACTGGGTTCGTTGTATACTATGGTGTTGTATTGTGCGATTTTAAGGCTAAGGGCTGATAATGATAGGGTTGCTAGTTTGATCTAGAAGTCATGACCTTTCAAGACTGTGCAAGACACAGTCACCCAAAAATGTATATTCTGTCAGAAAGCTATTGCTAGATCTTCTCTGATGGTCTTCTCTCTCTCCTAAGGTCTTGAATCTCTTCTTGGCTTTGCTCCTGAGCTCCTTCAGCGCAGACAACCTCTCGGCTCCGGACGAAGACGGCGAGATGAACAACCTGCAGATCGCCATTGCGCGGATCCAGCGGGGGATTCTGTGGCTACGGCAGGCTCTCTGCGACTTCTTCAACGGGAACTTTAAGCGTCGCCGTCAGCAGGCCAAGGAGGCCAAAGCCATGCTGAAACTCAAGCGACGCAGCCAGCAGGCGCACTTGGTGGAGGGCAACGGGACCGCCATAGTCATTGAGCGCGGTGGTGAGGAAGACAGCTACATGACCAACCCCAACCTAACCATCAGCGTTCCCATTGCGCCCGGAGAGTCCGACGTGGATTTCCCTGAGGAGGAAGAGGAGGAGGAGGATGACGACGATGCCAGCGAGGGCTCGGATGAGGAGATAGAGGAAACGAAGCAGGTGAGTGACACCTTGACATCATAATTACGTTGCTAAGCCATTTTAGACCTAGTCTTGGCCTTACCTGGCACGCACCCCCTGCATCCATTAGCATTCTTGTTTATCTCAATAGAAGTTGGGACTCAATAGGACTTGTGCATGCGGCCCAACAGTACACTACCTGCATGCTACCTATGTTTGCTCATGGGCCATAAATGCAGAGCGACTAATCACTCGAGCCACAGGAATATTACATCCTGATAACCCTGATTGACTGATGGCACCACAAGAAGTTGCACAGCCAAACGTTGACACCTTGGTTTATGACATCAAATCTTTGGAAGATATTCAGTGTTTTGTTTGAGCCAGACAGTAGCGAGTAAATGTTGTATCCTCGACCACAACTGCAGACTCTGCTCAGAGTTAATTTCTCATTTTTATTTACACAGCACCTGTTTGACACATATAAAAATTGAACTGTGGTTAGTTGTTTTACATATCAGTCAGACAGTCTCTTCCTGTCTAAGTGGGCGGTTCTTGACCATAAGCTGTAAAATGGATCAGACTTTATGCCGACAGTCAAAAGTCCGTTTCCGTGAGACTCGTTAATGTTTAATGAGAGTGATTGTATGCTTAACGGCACAATAATGTAGCTGCATTACCTGAATCATTTACATTAAAAGGCCATGACTAAACTTATCCAGTTACCTAAACGATTGTCTTGTTTTAATCTTATAAGTACTACATTCAGGGGCATAGCATCCATTATAATGGCATATACTTGACAGTGGATGGGCTTAAATTATAAATTTGACTCCCCAAGCAAAAGTCTGGTGAAACTGAGGAGTTCTTGGGTGAAAGTTCTGTCAATGAACTGCACTTAAACAAGATTTTTAAACTTTACTGGTTACATGCAGCTTTTAAAGGAAATAAACATCCAATCGGAATATTTGAAAATGCGCATACATGGGTGGCCTGGGTAGCTCAGCGAGTAAAGACGCTGACTACCACCCCTGGAGTCACGAGTTCAAATCCAGGGCATTCTGAGTGACTCCAGCCAGGTCTCCTAAGCAACCAAATTGGCCCGGTTGCTAGGGAGGGTAGAGTCACATGGAGTAACCTCCTCATGGTCGCTATAATGTGGTTCTCGCTCTCGGTGGGGTGCATGGTGAGTTGTGCGTGTTGTCACTGCTATGTCTTCGTAGTAACATACTCAACAAGTCACGTGAAAAAATGCACAGACTGACGGTCTCAGATGCGGAGGCAACTGAGGTTCGTCCTCCGCCACCCGGATTGAGGCGAGTCACTATGCCACCACGAGGACTTAGTGCATTGGGAACTGGGCAGAAAAGGGGAGAAAATCAAAAAATAAAATATGCATACATACATGCACAATTACACAGGTCTTTTTCGGTGTGCCTGATATGACAATACATTTTCACATATGAGAAGCACACACATCTCTTAAGGTACTCCTCTAAAATAAACGTACTGTTTGCTCTTAGATTAAATGCAAGTAACTGGCAGAAACTATGCACTGCTTTTTTTTGCACTTTCATTTTGTTATTCTACTTTTTTGCGTTTCATTATAATAAAATAACACTAATCATGCAGTAACCACTAATGTCATGACTGATGTACTGAATACAGTCATTAAGTCAGAGACTCTCTTCTCGAAATCCAAACACAATTGATCAAAAGAAAAGCATATTACCAGGTGTTAATGGTGATTGCGCCTGTTAACACCAGGGCTGGAAATGTAGCAGAAGGCGGAGGAACGGAGTTCCCGGAGTGAATTTTGTGGGGGAATGGTGTTCCCGTTCAAACTGACTACATTTGTTAGGGGAATGAATAGGATTTCTCTGTTCTCCACTCAATAACCTACAAAGCTTCCGCACATAAACGCGTGGGATCTTCTGCATCTGTGGTTGTGCAATGTTGACTCAATTCATATATTCAGATTCAAATATTTTAGAACACTAAGGCCTTGTTCAGACTGCCACTAAAAATCAGATTTTTTGCATATCCAGATTGTATCCAGATGAGTTTTTGATAGACTGTACAGCAAAAACAAAACACATGAAATCTGATTTTTCCATATCTGATTCAAACCACATCGGGAGGTGCTTTCAAATGCGATTGAAATCTGATTTTTTCAGATGCATCTCAGTCCGGACGCTCTGGCTGCTCAAATCGAATTTCAAATGGTCTTTTGCGTCACTCTTAACGTGACGCACAACGATGACGTCAAAAATCGGTGGCACGGAACATCACAGTTTTTACCAGTCTCCTCCGTCGCCAAGTTTTTCTTGTGTGACGGAGGAGTTCTGCACCTCGACTGGACAGGGCGCTTATTTGGAGAGCGAGATGATGCACCTCCATTTTTCCCGCATCTGTTTTGAAAGCATCATCACGTGGGTACGCCTACATCGTTACCAAAGCAACCCATGCCTATAGGTTGGTTATGTCTGAACGCACAAATCTGATTTGATCACTTGCAATTAATAGTGCGGACAGTCTGCCTGAAAAGATCTGATTTGAGAAAAAATCCGATTTGCATGCAGTCTGAACATAGCCTAAGACATTTTTGGTTTTGGGTAAAAACAAACAAAACAAAAAAACATAAAAACAACTGATGCTTCTCTTCACCTAGGAATGAAATTGATCAAAAATACTAGCAAAAACATTAGAAATGTTGCAGTTTATTATTACGGTTTGAAATTAGTGTTTGTTTTTATTTGTAATAAAAACAATTTTTTATGTGACTCTACCCTCCCTAGCAACCGGGCCAATTTGGTTGCTTAGGAGACCTGGCTGGAGTCACTCAGCACGCCCTGGATTCGAGCTTGTGACTCCAGGGGTGGTAGTCAGCGTCAGTACTCGCTGAGCTACCCAGGCCCCCTCCTGTATGGCTCTTTGAAATAACTGAAATAATTTGGCGAAGTGATATGGAACCGTTATGCCGACAAGACCTGGAACTACCTCATAGCTGTGCGTTTACTTGAAAAATAAATGCACACCTTAGAACATTGGTCAACCAATCAGAATCAAGCACTCAACAGACCTGTGGTATAAGTAAAAATAAATGTATACACCGGTTTGAAAATGTTTTATAATGAATGATTTAGTTGTGTACACTCACATATATTCAATGTGCAAGGAAAGTTTTTTAATGCCTTGATGGATGCACATTTTTAAAGTCATTAAATCTATAAATATGTTCTGGTAGAAAATGCTATACGTGTTTTTAAAACATTTATGAAACCAACATAGACACAATTATAAAATTCCCACAAACTTGGCACAAGTGTTTTAAACTAGATTGTTGAAAGATTTCTCATTTTTATCACCTCGGACAACCGTATCTGTCAATGACCCCTCTATTGTCCACAACCTAACACTCAGACCTCCAAGATCCGACTATAATGTCAGCACTATATCACTGTGTGTTTTCGCATTGTTACATGATTTGCATAATGTCTTTGGTGAAAATGGATGTCAGGTCTGAATTGCTGCCATGCTCTGAATTATTTGACTATTTTCCAACTGAATTGTCGACATTACCATATTTACATGAGGCCATTTTGGCCAGCCGTTGTGCAATATGGAATCAGTGCTTAGAGGTTATCCTGTGATATAACCGTTTTCTCAAACACATACCCTGCGGTTCAGCATGCATATGCTTTAAATCAACATCAGATGCTGCTTTGCTGAACTGCAATCTTTTTCTGAAATACTATGCATGAAATGTGTATGATATACTAGATTATTATATGTTGCACAAAATACATCTCTCTCACACACACAATCAGTGTTGGCGGGTAACTTAAAGTAGCAACGTGACTAACTTAACTACATTTTAAAGTAGCATCAGAGTTGCTCAGATGTTTTTAAGAATAGTAACAAGCTACTTCCTCCAAACAGTAGTGGTATAGTGTGATAAAGATATGACATACATTATTTGAAGTCCTAGTCATTTTAGGCCAAGTTCACACCTGTATTAAGATGCAAAGTAGGTGTAAATGGGGTCCAAAACGCTTCGAGATTTGTCCACTTCAACCACATTCGGAGGTGGTCGAAAGTGATCAAAAACTGCATGTGAGGGGCCTGGGTAGCTCAGTGGTAAAAGACGCTGGCTACCACCCCTGGAGTTCCATAGTATGCTAGTTCGAGCGTGCTGAGTGACTCCAGCCAGGTCTCCTAAGCAACCAAATTGGCCCGGTTGCTAGGGAGGGTAGAATCACATGGGGTAACCTCCTCGTGGTCGCTATAATGTGGTTCGTTCTTGGTGGGGTGCGTGGCGAGTTGGGCACGGATGCTGCAGTGGGTGGCGTGAAGCCTCCACATGTGCTATGACTCCATGGCAACGCACTCAAGCCACATGATAAGATGCGTGGGTTGATGGTCTCAGACGCAGAGGTAACTGGGATTCATCCTCCGCCACCCGGATTGAGGCGAATCACTACGCGACCACGAGGACTTAAAAGTGCCCTCATTGGGCTAAAGCAAGATTTTAAACTGTGGCGGTAACATGCGGCTTTAAAAGGAAATAACCATGCAATCATAAAAAATTATTTTTAAAAAAAAACGAAAAAGAGAATGCATGCACACACACACAAGAACTTCGATTAAAGATCTGATTATTAAAGTATTTAATGCAAGTATAATTAAAAGAAACAGTGCACCTTTCATGAAATCAGAGACCCTCCACTCAAAATCCGAACTCAGATGGTGAAGTCTCGCTTATCCAGTTGTGATCGCCTGAAGCACATCCTAATACCATTTGTAAACTGTGTCTTAGTATTTTATTTATTTTAGTAAATCAGTTTATTCAGACACTTCTTTTTTTAAGACACTTTTTTAAGTAAAAATGTCAAAATATATTTATTAAGATCAAATAATGATTCCTTCCTCTCCGTTTTATGTTTTTTGTTGCATAAACAATAACACAGCAAGCTGCATGCTGGATACACCACCTGACTTTAGTGGACAAAAGCTTTTCAAATATTAATTATATTTTAAAATATAATTCTTTCACTACTTATTGTTTTAAGAAATAGTTATACAAAATTATTCACATTTCCTTTTTTATTTATTTTTTTATTTCAGCTTTTAAGAAGACTTTTATTTTGATTTTTTGACTGTCTCTGGACCTTTACACCACTTGATATTTTTTACTTTAAGCCCCAGAAAAAAATATCAAAATGACTCTGAACTCAGTAACTGAAGCGTGTTTGTCATAGAAGAGGTTTTCAAGTTATTGTTTTGCGTGAATTGCACTAGCAATGTATTTTTTACATTATTTAATAGATCTTGACAAATAAAATGAGCGTCACGTCATTGACAGCTACAGTTTCAAAGAGGTTTCTCAGAAAACTGCACACAGTGAAATCACAGAAATCAGCTTAACTGAAAGTTGTTCTGCTCTCCTTAGCAAATGTAAACACACACTCTATTTGATTATTAAGCATTTAGAATCTGTTTTTCCCCCTCAGAGACCCCCAATTTGCTCAGGTCTGGATTTCCCAGCATGCACCCTGCTGGCAGATTTAGGATGTGTTTGGCATCAGTAGTATACTGCTGGTGTGTTTAGAGAAATCCCTCATGCCCACCCTCCATGTGAGCAGTTATGTAAGCAGACAGGACCTTTACAAGAGTCACGTTGATCAGGGAGTTCAGGAACCAAGTGGTCAAAATGAGTGTTCAATAGAAAGACAGAAAGAATTTGTCTCTCTTGCACACATACAAACAAAAATAACTAGATTTTTAGATTGTCTGAAGAAAATTTGAGTGGTGAAAGCGCCAGAGCGTTGCCATGCAATTGCAAAGGTGTTTTGTGTGGTTTTAGCATGTTGCTATGCCATGGCTTGCAGCGTTGCTATGCGTTTACATGTGCATTTATGCACTCTACAGACGCTTTAATATAAAGAGATTTACTTTGCATATGAGCTATACATTTTATAAGTGTGTGCTCCCTGTGCAGTTGCTGAGGTGTTCAGTGTTTTTTAGCACATTGCTATGCAGTTGCTAGGGCATTGCTAGGTGGTTTCCAGGATGTTTTGGGTGGTTCCTTACTGGGCCATGTCACCCTCAATTCTTGGTTGCACCAACTGTACATAAGGTCTCATTTAAGTTGGGATGTAAAGTTCAAACAAGGGCTTATCCAGCTAATAGAGCACGTTCTCTCAACATTATAAACAAATGTTATTGCATAATAATAATAATAATAATAATCTGCAAATGGGGTAAAATAAACTTATACGTTTATTTTTTTATCCCTTTGGCAAATAGATTTTTTCTTATTTTAAGTATAAACCTCACCTAATTTTGTTAAAAAAACAAAAGAAAATATCTAATGCCATTTTGCTTGTCAAGTACATATATCTTGTTTTAATTTTACTGGAAAACAAGAAAAATACGAATTAATCATTTTAAATTATTTTTGCAATGTAGCTAGTATTCGCATAAAATTACATTTACCTTTATTGATTATTGATGAATAAGCTGCATTTAAATGTGAAGTGTTGAAAAGCCATTAATTTCAGTGTTATCTTATGGTTGATGTTCAAACCTTTTTTGTCTCACATGACTGTCAGCAGTGATAAATGACATTTCTATGCAATTACGATAGGCAAAAAAAATAAGTTAATATAAAATTGTGTAAATAATATTCAGACACTATCTAAAATGAATAAGGGACAATAAATAAATACTAATACAACAGGTGGGAAAGAATTATATTCATTTTAATATATTTTTTTATATGGGTCTGTTTTATGGTCACACTCGAAGACACATGATTTGAGGTGTCATTCATGTCTGTAGCACAAATGCTGCTGGACATTTAGATTTGTTCAAATGAATGTGTCTCTAATATTTGAACAAATAACTGCAGTCACGCTGTAAATTGCTGATGACAGAAACAGAATGTGGTCAGTGTGTGAATCTGGGACAGAGTATCCCGTTCTTCCAGGTGTAACGCGTGTCGTTGCGCACCTGTGACGAGTTTAAGAGCAGCTGATATTTGTTTTGTCTTTAATCTTTCTCTACACCTGTTCTGCCTCATTCTGTCTCTCTCTACATCTTTTATCTTTTCGTTTACCTGTTCTTTTATCTTTCCCTGCACCTGTCCTTCCTTCTCCATCCCTCCCTTGCGGTACGATTTTCTATCTCTCATGCCTTCCTCATTTTCGTACCATCAGGCCTGTTTCCCCACAGATTTATCTGGGTTTCCACGAACCAAACAGATCAGGGCAATCCAGGCAATGAGTATCTGTGATATTAAGCATGATCTCACGAAAATTACATGACTGTGGAGACATTTTTGCAAAATATCGCAGCAGTTCAGAGTTGAAATATCCACTGTTTGGTGCTAAAAGCGAGTTCAATGTTTTCCCAAACAGATGAGGTTTTTAAGGTTAATTGAGTTTAAATCAACAAACCCGACCGCCCTACCCTAAACCTCAAACCTAACCGATAGAGTCAGAAAAAGCAAATGTGATACAAAAATAAACCACGTCATTTTGTGGTGCTTCTATGACACTTTCAGCTCACGTGTCAACTCACGTGCTCTTCAGGACTCATACCCCTCTCCTTTACATCACAAGTGCAATGCTCTCAGTCGAGCTGCCACGCAATTTGATCGCACTTGAACAAGCTTGTAAATATAGTTGGTTATGTAATGCAAACGTTAAAATGAGTCATGCTATAGTAAAAGTGTTTAGATGTCATGAGATTGCATTGTGTGATAAACAGGGCGAAAAGTGTTTATCAATTGATAATCTGCCATTTTACTCGTGATTTGTGTGAAAGTGAATAAAAGTAATTGTTGTTGTAGCGCCTCTAGTGTTCATTTCACTTTTTTTATTAAACATAGTTGTTTGTTTTTATTTTCTCCCCAATCTGGAATGCCCAATTCCCAATGCGCTCTAAGTCCTCGTGGTGGCATAGTGACTCGCCTCAATCCGGGTGGTGGAGGACGAATCTCAGTTGCCTCCGCGTGGCTTATCACGTGGCTTGTTGAGCACATTACTGCGGAGACATAGCGTGTGTGGAGGCTTCACGATATTCTACGCAGTATCCACGCACAACTCACCACGCGCCCCACCTAGAGTGAGAACCACATTATAGCAACCATGAGGAGGTTACCCCATGTGACTCTACCCTCCCTAGCAACCGGCCCAGTTTGGTTGCTTTGGAGACCTGGCTGGAGTCACTCAGCATGCAGCATCTTTACTCACTGAGATACCCGGTCCCCACCGCGCATGACTCATTTTAATGTTTGCATTACATAACCAACTACATTTACAAGCTTGTTCAAGTGCGATCAAATTGCGCGGCAGCTCGACTGATAGAGCATTGCACTTGTGATGTAAGGAGTGGGGTACGAGTCCTGAAGAGCACGTGAGTTGACATGTGAGCCGAAAAGTGTCATAGAAGCACCACAAAATTATACAATTGTGTTTTCAATCTCTCATTTGCCTTTTCTGACTCTATTGGTCAGATTTAGGTTTAAGGCTTAGGGGAGGGATGTTTTAAAAACCTCATTTGTTTGGGAGAACATTGAACTCACTTTTAGCGCCAAACAGTGGATATTTCAACTCTGAACTGCTGCGATACGTGAAATGAACCACGTCATTTTGCAAAAATGTTGCCAGTCACGTAATTATCATGAGATCAGGCTGATCGAAGTACCATTTCATGCACCATGGTACAGCCACAATACTTCCTTACTTTCAGTGTAGCATGTCGATGTGTGTTCTTGGGTGTTTGCTACGTTACATAATCCAGGTAGCGTTCAATGTCGAGGTGATTTGTGTTTCGCAGCAGTATAATGTCAGAGCATCGCCGCTGGGCGCAGAGCTGCCACTGTGTGTTAGATCACATCTGAATCACAGCACGCTGCACCAAGACAAACTTAAGGAGACATGAGATGTCTCACATATGACCCAAACACACGAGCGAGAGCGATGGATAAAACCAGCTTAAATGAGTAAACAATCACTTAAATTAACTCTGTGGAACACAAAAGATGGCAGAATATTAGCCTCAGTCACAGTCCACTGTGTTCCACAGCAGAAAGTCATACAGGTTCAGAATAACATGATGAAGGGGGCCTGGGTAGCTCAGCAAGTAAAGACGCTGACTACCACACCTAGAGTCTCAAGTTCGAATCCAGGGTGTGCTGAGTGACTCCAGTCAGGTCTCCTAAGCAACCAATTGGCCCGGTTGCTAGGGAGGGTAGAGTCACATGGGGTAACCTCCTCGTGGTCACTATAATGTGGTTCTTGCTCTCAGTGGAGCATGTGGTGAGTTGTGCGTGGAAGCCGGAGAATAGCGTGAAGCCTACACACACGCTAGATCTCCGCGGTAACACTCAACAAGCCACATGATAAGATGCGCGGATTGATGGTCTTAGACGCGAACACAACTGAGATTCGTCCTCCACCACCCGGATTGAAGAGAGTCACTATGCCACCATGAGGACTTGGAGCGCATTGGGAATTGGGCATGCCAAATTGGGGAGAAAAAGGGGAGAAAAATCCAAAAAAAAGAATAACAAGACTATGAGTTTTGGGGTGAACTATCCCTTTAAAAAAATGCCCCAGAATTGTAACATATGTAGGCACAAAATGCCCCTATATTGAATTCATCTTATATAGAGACTGCACAATTAACTTCGACATTCCACTTTTGTTCTCCAGCACTCGTCCTGAACAAAGTGATGTAGGACATCATGTCTCACAGTTTCCCCTCAAACAGGGTCTGATAAAAAGTTTACGAAAGTAAAGACTCAAACCGGAAACCATATGGCAACATGTTGGAGACTGCCCTCAGGTTCCCGTTCTGAAGAGCAGCTGATGTGCTGGACATCCGTCTCTGTGTCCTCTCTCTGTCTGTGACTTTTCCGAGAACAGCGGAGCACATTCTGAGAAACAGCTTGTAGTTGAAACTCAGATGAGCCATAATTTGCTAGAATTATATATATATATATATATATATATATATATATATATATTTGTTGTTCTGCTTACTTGCACATTGCTCTACTTGTGCCAGGTGTGTCTCTCCGTTCAGCTTCAACTTGTGATGATTTAGACATTTCCACAATTATGTCACAGGTGTTTTCACCTGCATTTGCATCATAGAAATGAAGCAGCTCTTCTATTTGTGCAATTGTGCTACTAGGTCCTACATTAGATAGAGAATATAATATTTCAGAAACTGAACAGCACAGGCGTTTTCAGATCTGGAGCTTAATTGATTTGTTTCCGAAACGGTGGCAAAAATTGTTACAATGTTGCATTTTCATCTTTGTTTGGTTTACTTTCACAATGCAACATTTTTAAAATGGACCAAAATTGTGTTAATAAAAGTCACATGTGAGCAAACTGTCCTCTCATTGGTCAGAATGTTTGTGTGCTGTCCCGTGATTTAGCTCATACATCAATATACCGGTTAAAATCATACAAGTGTAAACAGTTGTCAACCAGTACAAATCTTTTATTTATTTTATACCCTTTTCTCCCCAATGTGGAATGCCCAATTCCCACTACTTAGTAAGTCCTCGTGGTGGCGCGGTTACTCGCCTCAATCTGGGTGGCGGTGGACAAGTCTCAGTTGCCTCCACTTCTGAGACCGTCAATCCGCGCATCTTATCACATGACTCGTTGTGCATGACACCGCGGAGACTCACAGCACGTGGAGGCTCGTGCTACTCTCCACGCAAAACTTACCACGTGCCCCATTGAGAGTGAGAACCACTAATCGCGACCACGAGGAGGTTACCCCATGTGACTCTACCCTCCCTAGCAACCGGGCCAATTTGGTTGCTTAGGAGACCTGGCCGGAACCGATACAAATCTTTGAGTAGTTGCTTATGTCACGGTTATGCAAAAATTGCCGCGTGGTACAGAATGCACGTTCCAGTCAGAGGTTGCACTGCATATAAAAATTATTTTGCCCCTCCCCCCACCCAAAACCGCCTCTTGTAAGAGAGCAATCAGTGTTCAAAAAGTATTCAAAATGAGCAGTCAGTATTCTCTAGTAAAAGTAGTCCAACTATAGAGGTTGATGAAAAGTGAAAAGTAATCCCAAGAATCTGAGGATGGCTGAAGAATTGCTCATAGATGGAAGGCCAACATCCTTCAGTTGCTTTCCGACCCTCTTAGCAAAAATCCCTAGCTGGCCGGATGCACAGACAAAGTCCTTCTACAAAACATACAAGCAATTACACATAAACATTAACTAGACTAACATCCAACATCCACACAACAAGAAACAGGTGTGAGACAAACAAACATTCCTCAAACTTGCCAACACTGACACCAATGCATACATTTTCAAATATAAACAGAAAATAAACATATTCCTTACTTGTAGTTGAGCTGAAAACAGTCATTTCTCAACAAGGACTTTGGATGTCTCTGGATTGTTAAACACACCTTGAGCATGTTACAGTCTTCACAAGATATATTATTTCCCTCTACTACCACTATTATAAGGAGTTCATATATACTAGCACCCCTTCATGGTGTGGATGAAAACTGCAGCCATATCACAACCTGGTAACAGGCTGGTGAATGGTACAATACGTCACTAGGATGGATATGATTTGTAAAATTTATGTCATTGTGATTTTTATCCATTTTGTGTTTTTGTTTTGCATTTTGAGTTCTGTGATGTTTTGGGGTTTTGTGTTGTGTTGTGTGTTGTTTTGCATTTTGGTGTTTTGTGATGTTTTGTGTTTTGTTTCGGCGTTTTGTTTTGGTGGGTTTTTTATTTTGGGTTTTGTTTTTGTGTTTTGCATTTTGTTTTTTGTTTTTTCGTTTTTGTGTTTTGTGCTATTTTGGTGTTTTGTTTTGGTTTTTTGAGTTGTTTTATTTTGCATTTTGGTGTTATGTGTTGTTTTAGTGTTTTGTGTTTTGGTGGTTCTTGTTTTGTTCTGTGTTGTGTTTTGTGTGATAGACAGACAGACAGACAGACAGATGCTGTATATAGACAAAGAGACAGACATACAGATATTGGTGCCACTGAATCGTCTCATCAGATGAGATCACAGGTGAGTCCAGTAAACAGGTAATAATGCATTATAGGTTTGTATATTCTCAGCACTGATTGGAAAAGATCCTGTGGTGTTTTTAGGCCACGACGCTTCTCAAGCATCACAGTGGTTTCAGGTAACCTGATGGCATCATGTGATAAGATTGTGTTATTGATGTTTGAGGGGTTTGTTGTGATTGATGGCAGTCTGCTCTCGGCTGGTGAAGGGATTCTCATCGGACTCTTTTATGGACACTTGTCTGCACACTTTAGTCAGTCGCTTTGTCCCGTCTCTCCACAGGTGAACCCAAATCAGTGCAATTAGACATCCCGGTCCTCACAACCCTGCTGGTGGCCTAGCTCTGATTTCATTAGAGTCCAGTTGTGAATGCCACATTGCGGCTGTTGTCCCCCTGCTGGTGGTTATTTATAGGGCTTTTGTAGTGGCCAGTATGTGCAACTCGACCTCCCTCAGTGTTTGGATTCCTCGGACACCAGTGAATGCCCTATCAACTTGATGTTGCGCTGTGAGATGCGTGCAAGATGAATGTTACATTGTACAGATGCTAACGGGTCGTCACAGTGTTTGACATGGGAACGTTATGTAATGCTCTTACTGACAAAACACAATGACGATTTTGATGATGTCATGATGAGCTCATTACCTGTTTACTGAGTGCCCACTGCCCTGTCATATTACAGTTCAATCAGATCAAATTATACAATAGCAGTCGAGTTAACGTGAAAATCAACCCCTGAAGCTGCCAATATGAGTGTGTGTTATAGGAGTAAATGTTGACTGGCAGATACATCTATTTATTGTCAAAGGTTAAAATCCTAGTTTTCTTTCCTGAAAGTTAAGGACATATTGAAAGGTTCGCTCCATTTTTAATCCTAAGAGACCCAGCATGGCATATCAACTAGGCTAATGTTGATTTCAACTTATGCTAATTTGTTTTTAAAATTAAAAGTTTAATGTGTTAGCATAAGTTAATGCATTATGAAATATCAATAACCAAGCTAAATAAATGCTGTAAATAATTATTGTTAATTGTTAGTTCATGATACTTCATGCATTATTTAATTAGGTCCTGTGAACATATAGAATTTATTTTAAAGTGTTTCCTACTTTTTTTTATATACAGTATATTTACATAATGGAACTATTCAGTAAATCATATATAAAACTATTAAAACATTTCAACTGTTTTCTGTGCTGTGTCATTTAAAATGTTTATGGTATTCATGCTATATTAAAGATACTACTTTACATAGAGAAGGATATGTTTAATTATTTTGATTATACCAGCAAATATATAATAAATTTTAGTAGTCCTCACGAGTTTAAAATAGACACATTTCGGGGGCCTGGGTAGCTCAGCGAGTATTGACGCTGACTACCGCCCCTGGAGTCACGAGTTCGAATCCAGGGTGTGCTGAGTGACTCCAGCCAGGTCTCCTAAGCAACCAAATTGGCCCGGTTGCTAGGGAGGGTAGAGTCACATGGGGTAACCTCCTCGTGGTCGCGATTAGGGGTTCTCGCTCTCAATGGGGCGTGTGTTAAGTTGTGTGTGGATCGTGGAGAGTAGCATGAGCCTCCACATGCTGTGAGTCTCCGCGGTGTCATGCACAATGAGTCACGTGATAAGATGCGCGGATTGACGGTCTCAGAAGCGGAGGCAACTGAGACTTGTCCTCTGCCACCCGGATTGAGGCGAGTAACCATGCCACCACGAGGACCTACTAAGTAATGGGAATTGGACATTCCAAATTGGGAGAAAAATAAAATGAAATAAAAAAAAACAAATAGACACATTTTGAGAGGGAGAGAGACGTACACAGCTGCGCTGCATGTGTGTCTTTATGTTTATGTTTGTTTTATGTTGAGTTTCTGATTAAACTTTATGTTGACTGTACAGCCGGTTTCCACCTCCTCCTTGCCCGTCCTTATACTGTTACAGTGGTGCCGAAACCCGGGAGGGAGGAGGGATGCGCTGTTGCGAAGTCCTCACCGCTGCCATCCTCCAGGGGAGCAGCCGCGGCCGTCTGCCTGGGGATGGAATGGTCGCTGCCGGCCGCCGAGAGTCAGAGGAACCGCTGCCGTCTGCTGAAAAACGGGAGGAGAGGTTCCGTCCACCAGGGGCCGGAGAACTCACTGCCGTCCACCAGGGGAGGAGTGAGCTGTCGTCCGCCAGAGGGCAGAGGAGCGGTTGAGGACCAGGCGACATCCCTCCTCCCTCCCGGGTTTTGGCACCACTGTAACAGTATAAGGACGGGCAAGGAGGAGGTGGGAACCGGCTGAACAGTCAACATAAAGTTTAATCAGAAACTCAAACAAACATAAACATAAGGACACACATGCAATGTGGCCACGTGCGTCTCTCTCTCTCGAACTGGTGTCTCTGGCTCCCCTTTATCTCGCTCTCCCGCTGATCACCTGATTCAGCGTCCTCACGGCCCGGCCACGCCCTCCTCCTCATCACAGTATGTTTTCACATTGTCCTGTATGGACAGTCATGTTAACGAGATAGACCCAGGGTTCCCACTGTCTTGGAAAATCTGGAAATATCAGGAATTTGTGGAAGGAAATTAGTTAAATCTTACAAATTATGGGCTGAGTTTGAAATGGAATAGGGGAGACTGGGGCTAGATGTCGTACTTTTTACTGCAGTGAATGTTGCTCGGGGTAGGTTTATTTTTGAGAGTCAATTTCTGTATAGCCACATAACCCGAAGTCTTGGCTACACAAAAACGTGTGAACATTTTCACTGTTATTGCCCAGGAATAACAATAAGGTTCATTAAACACACATTGGCCTTTTTTGACAACTAACCCCAATAGCAGGCATATCAACCGGGCTTTAAACCAGTGGTGTATGTTTCATGCGAATATTGGGGGGTGACGAGGGAAGGTGTCCCCACCATCACGAAAACTAAAACAACAACTACACCTCTCTTTATATCAACGCCTGCATTAAACAGTGAATTAGAGGCTTTTCAGCAAAAAATGAAAAATTTAAAAAATATACAAAGCAGAAAACAATTCATTAAACAACAAAAAGGGAAAGGATAACATACAAAAATATCTAGTCTAAAAGTAACTAGACTCATTAGCGTGCTTAAACCTCTCAGAGAAGTGTACTTGTAGGGAAAAGAGTCGATTCCAAAAACAACTGATTCTTCGATTCGGAGGCGTTGGGAATCGAGAGTTGATTCTTTTTGGAATCGACTCCCAGCCCTAGTCTTTGCTTAAATGTCACTGTTTATATATACGATTTTACTTTGTCTCCCTTTTTTTTATTAAGGATTGAGAAAATTAGTCTAGAATCGACTTTTGAAAACCTGGAATTAGGAGTTGATTCCCAAATTTCTGGAATCGAACTGCGAAAATGGAAAAGATAACATGCAAAGATTAAAAACAGTGTGTTGGCCAACAAATATTGTAACTGATACATTTTATAAACATATGACATTTAAAACACATGAGACAATCCGCCCTGATAAACTAAGTGAAGAGAAAACACACATTATGCAATTTGCAACTTTTGACTCCAAATCTTATCGTTACTGAGATATAGCCATTGTGTCAACTAGCCTCTGTCTCCCTTACTAGCTTACTGCTTATTGAGGTGTAAGATCCCTGCAGATCTGATTGGTTTTCTTTAATTTTCAGAGTGATGACATCAGCCTATCAGAGGGCAGCACTGTTGATCTCAGGAAACCTGGCGAGGAGGAGGACGAGTATTCAGAAATGGCAGAAGAAGCCATGGATCCGGAAAACTGCCTTCCTGATGGTGGGTCATCTCGGACTAATAAACACTCTTTGCAGACTGTGACGAGGAGGAGGGTGGGGCCAGGCCATGAATGCGCACGGCCGGCTCCCAATTGGGCTAATCAGGAGAGGGATAAAGCCGAGCCAGATGCAGCAGTTCTGGAGAGAGAGAGCCACATGCAGCTGCCGTGTGTTTATGTTTGTGTCTTTTTAAGTTTTCATTAAACATTATTTTGATGGTTCGTCTGGTCCCTACCTCCTCCTTGCCCATTTAAACCTTGTTACATTGGTGCTGAAACCCGGGAAGGAGGAGGGATGCGCTGTCCGTCCGCCCAAAGGAGCAGCCACAGCCGTCCGCCCGGGGACGGAGTCGTCGCTGCCGACCACCTGGACGTGGGGGTACGGACGCTGTCCGCGAGGGGAGGAGGGGCTTGCTACTGGCTGCTCTTTGGGCGGACGGCAGTGGCGAGGAGTCCACGACAGTGCATCCCTCCTCCTTCCCGGGTTACAGCATCAACAAGGTTTAAATGAGCAAGGAGGAGGCAGGGACCAGACGAACCATCAAAATACTGTTTAATGAAAACTTAAAAAGACACAAACATAAACACACACGGCAGCTGCGTGTGGCTCTCTCTCTCTACAGAACTGCCGCATCCGGCTTGGCTTTATCCCTCTCCTCAGCTGATTAGCCAGATTGGGGGCCGGCCGTGCGCATTCACGGCCCGGCCCCGCCCTGCCCCGCCCTCCTCCTCGTCACACTAACATATTTCATTTCCGAGCATTTAAAAAAAATATATAAGTATCTGTCTAAAAATCCCCAAATTGGACACCACAATTCCTGTCTACCTCTTAATGCAAGAGGTTTTATGGCTCTTAATTTAACCCTTGTGTTGTGTTCGTTTTGTGCTATCACATTGTGTGTTCCCGGTCACAAATGACCGGCCCACTAAGACTGTTTATAAATCTCTCATATTGCATTTATTATCACAAGATATTGCATTAGATCTTTTTATCAACTTCTTTTGTAGTAATGATGACAGGTTTTGTACTCCTTTTTTTAACATATTTTTAAAAATATATATTTTTATTGATAGAAGGATTCATTGAACTGAGCTTATACTGGGCCAGTGGGGGGCACTTCTTGATCTGAACAAAATAGGTGTCATTATAAAGCTTAGAATTTGGACTTTACAATGCATATAGCTGATCTGACCAATTCTTAAAAAATGCTTTTTAATTTGCTGACAAATAAAAACTGTTTTGTTCATCATTTACAAATTTGTTATCACAACAATTATATTCAGAGTTGGTAAAATCATAAAAAAACATGAGATAGACTTGTGTTATATATTGTTGGAAAGGTCTTAATTAGTAGATTAATTTGGACCCCAGCAGTTATTTGCTTACATTATGCTTTCTTAATTCAAATGTTTTAATATAACCTTAATTGAAATATTTTTTATTTAGTCTTAATTGAACATTTTTATGATAAACTTACATTTAAACCTCTTAAATTGGCAGTTCATTTACACCATAACTTGTATTTGCAAGATTTAAGTCAGTTGTCCTGTCATCACAATATTGATAACATTACTAACAAAGCAATGAAGTCTTACATTTCTGATTAAAGTAAGAAAATGCCTATCTTACTGTGAAAAGTTCAACCTCCTGGTCCCTGACACATTAAAATCATTCAGTACTCTCTCTTTTTATTCCCCAAGTCTTTGTGAATTCTCATTATTACCAAGCCAGTGAGGCGCATCTTTGTCTTGCAGTTCCTTAAGTATGTAGGATTTATGTGAGCTAAAAAGTTCAGAAATTGTAAGTTGCTTGCTTTTATCATTGTTTTAAACACTACTTGGGTTTCCATCCAACTCTTGAATGGAAATGCTTGATATGCAAATAAACTCAGAAAATTTGCTAGGCAGAGGTGGATTTTTTTAGAGTTTTCCATTTGTTAAAATGCGCATTAAGATGATGGAAACCGTTTATTTGCAATGACAATTTGTGCATGCATGAGTGTGTGATAGCTTTATGTTACTGGCCCAATGACAGGTCTGACCTTGGCACACAATTCTTTGAACAAAGCCATTGACATTCGGAAATGTTTAACCCACAGCTGGTAATTAAAGTGGGTCCTCACAATCCGCCAGAAAAGTTTTGAGCGCGGGCGCTCCCAGGTATGCTGGCGGCATGTGGGCATCTCAGCCCATTTCAGCCCTCTTTATATATCACATATTACATTTATTTTGCAGTGTTTCCTGACTACATTTAATAAAACAAGGTACAATTGCTCCAATCCTGCAAATAAAACTCTCCCCGAAAGAGGTGATTTAGCTGCTCCATCATGACAAGGCGGCTCCTTCAAGATGATGCGATGGACAGATCAAGACATTAGATGGAAACACGCACAAAATTAGTATTTTCCTTAGGTGAATTTTTAGAAATGTGCGTTAAAATGTGAAACATTTTGACGGAAATGTGATTACATTCCCCTTGTCAGCTCCAGATTAACAACCAAACAAATACGTTGTTCATCCCACTAATCACATTCTTTTAAAAATAACAGAAATTACAGTTTCGCTATTGGTTTGAAACGTCTGACCACCTTTTTTTCAGTTTGTAATTTTTTTCTGATGTATTTTATTTAATGTGTAACATAATTTTGTTATTTTAGTGTGTACATAAAAATACACACATCATTAAGACATAATGTAACAGAGAATTCATATTGAAATGCTGGTAATGTTAGGGCACGCAGTGTGCTTAATCTGCGTACAGGCAGGGCACCACTGAGTATTAGTGTATGAAATTCCCACCAACACACATAAATATAATAAACAGGAGTAACTTTTTGTAATGTTTTTCCTTATTACTTCCTGAAACATACATATAACATAGACAATGAAATATCGTAACTTACAGCAGACTATCCCGATTCAAACGAGCCCAAACACAACATAATATGACGAGTAGATCTTGAAATATTCCTCAAAGAAAATGGTCCATTTTTTTGTGTGTGTGTTTTCAGATACATGTGAACAAAGTCAAGGAATTTTATCCCAAATGGATTAATAAAAAATAAAATAAAATTTATATATATATATAAAAAATGTCCAGTTCAAAATGACTGGTACACAACATAGGGGTTAATGAAAGACACTATTCTTTTTTTATTTTTTTTTTTTTTTATCATTTTATTTTCTGCCTTTTTCTCCCCAATTTGGAATGCCCAATTCCCAATGCACTCTAAGTCCTCATGGTGGCGTAGTGACTCGCCTCAGTCTGGGTGGCGTAGGACGAATCTCGGTTGTCTCCGCTTCTGAGACCGTCAATCTGCGTATTTTATCACGTGGCTTGTTGAGCGCGTTACCGCGGAGACCTAGTGCGTGTGGAGGCTTCACGCTATTCTCTGCGGCATCCACGCACACCTCACCACGCGCCCCACCGAGAGCGAGAACCACATTATAGCGACCACGAGGAGGTTACCCCATGTGACTCTACCCTCCCTAGCAACCGAGCCAATTTGGTTGCTTAGGAAGCCTGGCTGGAGTCACTCAGCACGCCCTGGATTCGAACTTGCGACTCCAGGTGTGATAGTCAGCGTATTTACTTGCTGAGCTACCCAGACCCCCCCCCCACCCCCCCAAGTGAAAGACACTATTAAAGGAACAGTTCACCCAAAAAGTTTCCCTCATGTCATTCCAAATCCTTTGGACTTTCTTCTGTGGAACAAAACAGGAGATGTTCAGAATGGTCTTTTGAGCAGGTCAAATATTTTAAATGTGACATTTGCATGAGTATTTCATGTTTATTAAAGGATTTATAGACATTTATGAGACGTTTAATATACACACATGTATATCGCAGCTGCTGCTGTCTTCCTGTTTGACCCATTCTGAATAGAGGTGATTATATACAGTATAAAACATTAACCAATCAACTGACATTTACAGGGCAATGGGGCATTAAACTGAATGGTCCGTGTCAGCAAAGGTTTAAAAAGGCCTGTCAAAGATGAAATGGTCCTGCGTTAATGTGATGATGACTGACTTTCTATATTTAATTTTGTAAAATGCATCGACCAGTCCAATCTGATGCATTCTGACATGCTAAACATGCTGACCCAAACACACCGTGCATGTAACATGTTAGGCGAGATTGGATTGGGAATATGTTTAAGTAGTAATCTGATTTGCACTGTGCATCATGCTGTCATTGTGACAAAAAGGAGACTTTGAGAACAGATAATATGCAGAACACCCTTTATTGACCCACATTAATGTGAAATTAAATTAATACTCATGAAAACACTGTTTTATTCAATTATTTTAAATCTCAATAGCATAACTGAAAACATCATAAGCCTACTAACAATTTATGGCCAAATTATGTCGTCATTTAATGTTTTAAACATTGTTTTTAAATGCAAAATATTTTAAGTGGTGGTTCTTACCGGTATTCGAAGCTGCCCGATACGCACCTGTACAGGTTTCGTCTTAATCCCGTGAAACGAGTAGGGAGCGCAAGTTCTGTACCGTGCAGCTTTGCCATGGTCAAGATAATAGCGGTTTGAAATTCAGACTTCATTTAAGTATACATCAGTGGTGCAGTGGCTTTCTTCATGAATTATGAACATTTCAAGTGAAGAATGTCATGTGCATTCTCATCAACTACTCTTACACTTGTTAAATAGCAGGGATGTTTTGATGATGTCATACAGTCCTATAAATAAACATATAAATGCCATATTGAATAAAAATAAAATGGTATTTAGTGAGAGCTGTACTGTAATTTGGTGCAAGTACCACACGCAAAAGCCTTCTTTTTGGAGGGTGTATCCAGCATATTTGCATGTGTAGTTATTTGCACGACTTTTCTTAGTAAATCACCCGCAAAATGCCCACGACACGCACATGCACTCTGATTGAATGCACAAGCAAATTAGCACCCGTAATTTGAGATCTTAGTCAATCAGGGCCATTGTAAATATATCAAACACTCTTAAATAAAATCAGATTGAGCTTTAATTTCTACCTGTCTGAAATGCTTACAAATGTAGAATTTACTTAATATTTTCAGTTTCACCCTTGAACTAACTTATTCAATGTAGAAAGTACTCAATATTTTCTGCTATATTTACAGGCAGGTATATGAACCTAATCAAGATAATTATTCAGGTCTTTCTTAAGACAGACTATTCGACTAATTGTTCAGACAACCCACTGACTAGTCGATTTTGAAAATATGTCCCTAAAATGAGCACACAGCAGCTTTCCCTCCAGTCTTGAAAATAAGACATCAAAAAAGGTCTTAATCGTTTTTATATTTGCATTTGCTGAATAATTACCCTGCATTTGTGTGTTTGTGCATGTAAGAGCAAGCTACACAAACCACTCAAATCTGCACTTTATAAGCTGCCGACTTTATTACCGTGCAGAACAAAACAATCAGATTCTTTCGCAGGACAGCCTATAAACTGATGTCTCTTTTAAGAGGTGAATGGGCTGCTATGTATTTCCTCTGATAATTCTCAAATGACATGCCCCTCAACCCGCTGTTAGAAGACGAGAAATGACAGCGTTTGAAATGAGATCGCATTTCTCACCTATAAATCGAATAATAGCACATTTCTGATGACTCGATTGAATCTGCTGTAAAAGTGAAAAGGGCAGATTCACATGTTATAAAAAGAGATACACAAAGGAGAAAGTGGCTTTGTGTGGATTTTTTGCCTATAGAAAAGTTTTTTGCTTAATCTCAACTGGCAATCTAAAGCGAGACAAACATTTTCTATTCGCTGAGAGTGATAAAGTCACCAATAACTCTTGATTTTGCTTTGATGGCTGTTTATTGCTGATATATGGTGATGCCTGCATGATTAAGTGTCAGAGCTAACCAATGGATGCACGAGCATTGCTACAAATTGAGTTGAGAGAAGCCTGTTACCATAACCCGGTTATTAAGTTTACAGGCAATAAGTGAATTTAGAAGAGCTCAGATGGCAGTAATGGAGACGCTTTGACGACCATGTGAAACTGAAATGGGATTTCATGGCGGCGAGTCATTGTTATAGACACGCTTTCACTGCAGCATTGATTCTACGGGATTATGTCACATTTTAAAGCCACGTCTTCAGCGGAGAGACCCACAGATTAGCAACGACATGGACCTTTTAAAGTGATTTGAGGTCCATTTAGGAGAGAAACACTGACTGCATCATTTTGACTTATGTATTAACATTATACAGAAGAGCATTTGAGCTTTTGAAGTGTTTTGAAGCTCTTTGAAGTTTGAAGTATTTTTTAGTTTTTTAGTTAGAATAAGCAAGTGCCTTTGTTTCAACCATAGTCAGATATCTGTTTATCTATAAATACATGTGTTAGTTGATATATTACTAGAATGTACAGTACTGTGCAAAAGCTTTAGGCACTTGTGAAACATGTCTTCAAAAATAAAGACATAAATAGTTTTCATTGATCAGTTAATGTCATACAAAGTCCAGTAAACATAAAAAAGCTAAATCAATATTTGGTGTGACCACCTTTGCCTTTAAAACAGCACCAATTCTCCTAGGTACACCTGGATAGTTTTTCTTGATTGTTGGCAGATAGGATGTTCCAATCTTCCACAGTTCTTCTATCTATTTCGGTTGTCTTAATTGCTTCTGTCTCTTTATGTAATCTCAGACTGACACGATGTTCAGTGGGGGGCTCTGTGGGGACCATGACATCTGTTGCAGGGCTCCCTGTTCTTCTATTCTAATCTTTTCTATTTGCAAAAGTAATGTTTGGGAGTCTAACATTTATATTTCCTATTGACACACTAATGTTGTAGACATACATAACTATCATAAGACAAATGTTTGTGTGAAACATCTTATGTGCCTAAGACTTTTGCACAGTACTGTATTTCAAATGCAAAAAGATGATTTCTTGAATATCTTCAAGTAATCTATATACTGTATATATATATATATATATATATATATATATATATATATATATATATATATATATATATATATATATATATATATATGTTCTTTTTTTTTTTTTTTTTTTGAGGACCTTAAAGTACAAAAAATGTCTAGTTGGTACAGTATAACCATCATGAAATTAAAACAATTAAGAAATAAAGGCTGAAACTATTGAACAAATAATTGGCTACCACCACCATGCTTCACTGTTGGGATGGTATTGCACAGGTGATGAGCGGTGTCTGGTTTCCTCTAGACATGACGCTTGGAATTGAGGCCAAACAGTTCAATCTTCATTTCATCAGACCAGAGAATCTTGTTTCTCACAGTCTGAGAGTCCTTTAGGTGCTTTTTTATGTGTCTTGCACTGAGGAGAGACTTACGTCTGGCCACTCTGCCATAAAGCTCAGATCAGTGGAGTGTTGCAGTGATGTTTGTCCTTCTGCAAGTATCTCCCATCTCCACACATGATCTCTGGAGCTCAACCAGAGTGACCATCGGGTTCTTGGTCACCTCTCTTACCAAGGCTCTTCTCCCCCAATTGCTCAGTTTGGCTGGGCGGCCAGCTCTAGGAAGAGTCCTTGTTTTTCCAAACTTCTTCCGTTCAAGAATTACGGAGGCCGCTGTGCTCTTGGGAACCTTCAGTGGAGCCGAAATTGTTTTTGTAGCCTTCCCCAGATCTGTGCCTTGACACAATCCTGTCTCTGAGCTCTGCAGGCAGTTCCTTTGACCTCATGGCTTGGTTTTTGCTCTGATATGCATTTTCAGCTGTAAGACCTTATATAGACAGGTGTGTGCCTTTCCAAATCATGTCCAATCAATTAAATTTGCCACAGGTGGACTCCAATCAAAGTGTAGAAACATCTCAAAGACGATCCAGAGAAATGGGATGCACCTGAGCTAAATTTCAAGTGTCACAGCAAAGGGTCTGAATACTTATGTCAGTGTGATATTTCATTTTTTCCTTTTTAATACATTTCCAAAGTTATCAAAAATCTTTTTTTTTCTTTTTTTTTTTTTTTTTTGCTTTGTCATTATGGGGTATGGAGTGTAGATTGATGTGGAAAAAAAAATATTTAAAGCATTTTAGCATAAGGCTGCAACATAACAAAATGTGAAAAAATATAATTAAAAAAGAAATATATATAAATAAATATTATAAATCTACAGTACTGTGCAAAAGTCTTAGGCACATAAGATGTTTCACTAAAGCATTTGTCTTATGATAGTTATTTATATCTTCAGCTTTAGTGTGTCAATAGGAAATATAAATGTTAGACTCCCAAACATTACTTTTGCAAATAGAAAAGATTAGAATAGAAGAACAGGGAGCCCTGCAACAGATGTCATGGTCCCCACAGAGCCCCCCACTGAACATCGTGTCAGTCTGAGATTACATAAAGAGACAGAAGCAATTAAGACAACCGAAATAGATAGAAGAACTGTGGAAGATTGGAACATCCTATCTGCCAACAACCAAGACAAACTGTGTCCAGGTGTACCTAGGAGAATTGGTGCTGTTTTAAAGGCAAATGTGGTCACACCAAATATTGATTTAGCTTTTTTATGTTTACTGGACTTTGTATGACATTAATTGATATATGAAAACTATTTATGTCTTTAATTCTGAAGACATCCTCACTATGCAACATGTTTCACAAGTGCCTAAAACTTTTGCACAGTACTGTAAATATATATATATTATTTTTTATTATGTATTTATTTTACACAGCTTAATATATATACTGTATATATATGTATGTGTGTTAACCTTAAAAAATATTTTTGAAAATAATGATTGAGATATGTACAATCATATTTATTGAAATTGAACCTAAAAAAAAACATTAAACCTTTTTTATTCAGATTTCTCCTTTTTTCCTTGACATATTTTCATTCACCCATTAATAAATGTGTGTGCTTAATGAATGTATTTTTGTTTTGTTTTTTTTCCAGTTTGTGTGCGTCGTTTTCACTGCTGTGACATCAACACGTCTGAAGGTTTGGGTCGAGCATGGTGGCGTCTGAGGAAGACATGTTATCAGATCGTGGAGCACAGCTGGTTTGAGACCTTCATCATTTTCATGATCCTCCTCAGCAGTGGAGCTCTCGTGAGTTTCTCACACACAGCACACCTAAAAACAAATATTCTACTTGGAACACAAAAAGAGTGATCTATGATCTAGAAGTGTTTTCTGACCTCTGTACTTTTTATTGTAACATTAATTGTAGTGAAGTTGAAAATTCAGTGTCGTCAGATGAGATATTCCCGGTCACTGTAGATACTGGTCTCTCTGGATGAGTTACGGTGGAAAACTTGCGGTAAGGTTCAGTAATCTGTAGTCCCTTAAGGGTTATTCAGACTGAACATTCTCTTGTGCTAAAAATACTAGAAGCAGCACAACGAATACTTGAGACACATTTTGTTTAGAAAAGTGTGATGTCTAAAAAACCAGAGATGCTGAAAAACAGCGAGACGTGGCACAATGGTCAAAGACGTCCAACTAGCACGTTTATATAGAGAGACATTGAAAAACACCACGGACGGATGCAAAAATGTGTTTGTGTGGTTGGCTCCCTGGCTTCACTGACCCAGTGGCAGCTTCTTCCTCACTGACTTCAAACCAAACACAGGGACTGACCCGGGAACAGTGCATAAGGGCAGAAAGTGGCACACATTTCCTACCAGCTGTCCTGGGGTGCCCAAGCACCCGCTGGCTGGTCAACTCATCAGACAGGGCGACTCCATGAGAGAGCTGTCACATGAGAGCAAACGCCCGCTGTCAGCTGACGCTAATCAACATCAACACATGCCACGAGCTGTTAGCCATGTTATGAAATAATCACATCCTTAGTCACGCTTTCATACTGACTCTGTTTATTACTACATGAACACCCTTTTTTTTTTTTTTTGTTTTGGCCAGATATTGTTGTAGCTTTGAGTTTCAGATTCTGTTTCACAAATCCACTTTAATATTATCACATTAAGTTACACTTCATAGCATTAATATATCAGATAATATAACAGATATACTGTAATTACAGATCTTCTTTTAATATTTATCATTAAACATTGAGAAACTTTAACAAATTTCATTACTTTAACTAATACATAATTGACATATATAGTGCTTAAAATATCTTATAATTATGTTTATAAATAAATATTGAAAGACATTTTATATTAACATTTATAACTTTCTCTAATAGATCATTGACCAATGTTATTACATTATAAAATGCTTATATCTATTTTATAATATTCATTATTAAATATTAAAAAACAATTTATAATAACATTTATAACTTTCTTTAAAACGTCACTGACAAATGTTATTACATTATATAATCCTTAACATATCTGTTTTATATTTATTATTAAGCATTGAGAAAAACTTTATAATAAAATGTTTTAACTTTCTTTAATACATCACTGACATATGTTATTATAAAATGCTTAACATATCTATTTTATAATATTCATTATTTAATATTAATAAACACTTTATAATAACATTTATAACATTCTCTAATAGATCATTGGCAAATGTTATTACATTATATAATCCTTAACATATCTATTTTATAATATTCATTATTAAATATTAATAAACACTATAATAACATTTATAACTTTCTTTAAAACATCACTGACAAAGATTATTACATTATAAAATGCTTAACATATCTATTTTATAATATTCATTATTAAATATTAATAAACACTATAATAACATTTATAACTTTCTTTAAAACATCACTGACAAAGATTATTACATTATAAAATGCTTAACATGTCTATTTTATAATATTCATTATTATATAATATACACTTTATAGTAACATTTATAACTTTCTTTAAAACATCACTGACATACATTATTACATTATAAAATGCTTAATATATCTGTTTTATAATATTCATTATTACTTAATAAACACTTATAATAACATTTATAACTTTCTCTAATAGATCACTGACAAATATTACATTATAATGCATATTGCTTAACATATGTTTTATAATAGTCATCATTAAATATCAAGAAGCACTTTATAATAATGTTTATAACATTCATTAATACATCGACATATTACATTATATAATGCTTAACATGACTGTTTTATAATATTTATCATTAAACATTGCATAAAATTTTATAACTTTCACTAATGTCATTGACAAACATTTACATTTTAGAGTAGTTAACAATTCATTAGTTACTATACATTCAACTATGATTTATATTTTCATATTTAAATGTTCACCACTAATGTTCAACATCATATACTTTTTCTTAATGACTTATTAAAGTTATTTTGTTAAAGTCAACATGAAACCTCTTCCACAATACTGTACATTTTACTTCTAAAATTGGTCATTATATTTTGATGAGAAATTTTGAAGACAAACATTTTATTAATAACATTAAGAACATGTTTTAAGTAAATGCAATTAAGGTAAATTTTGATGTCATGTTGACTAAGTCTGAAGTGTTACCAATTCTGTCTCTGTAAGATTATGTACCACACAGAAAACAGCTAATGCCATGGCAGAAAATGTATTCCCACAGCAAAATATTATATAACATGGTGCATTTCCTTAAAGATCAGAGCGCTGTGTGCAGGACTGACTCAGAGAGGGGCTAATGTCAGGCCTCCGTGTAACTGCCCGGGTGCCAGGTGTGTGCCAGAACCGCTGGTATTTTAGTGGCATTTACCCGCTTCAGCAGCAGCTGCTCTTTCAGATGGGCACTTGACTGATTGCATATGAAAACAGAAAGTAAGCAGAAAACCAGAAACAGCAGAGTTGGCGAAAACCAGCAGTGAGGCCAGTGGACACAGATGTTGCCTGGGCATCAGCACACGTATGTGCTGTAGAGTACAACTGTGCAGACAAACAGTCTGGATGCTTAATGTAGAGAAAACCTTCATAGCTCACCCAACAATGAAAATTCTGTCAATTACTCCACCCTCATATAATTTCAAACCTGTATTACTTTCTTTCTTCTCTAGAATAAAGATGGTCACCTTATCTTTGGTACATTTTTTACCCAAAAAGATACTGTGCAAGTACATATTATATAATGCACCTTTAAATGTACTCAATAGATCCTTTGGGTACAATTATGCACCCAAAATTAGTTATAATTGTTTTTGTTTTTTTCTCCCCAATTTGGAATGCCCAATTCCCAATGCACTCTAAGTCCTCGTGGTGGTGTAGTGATTCGCCTCAATCCGGGTGGCGGAGGACGAATCTCAGTTGCCTCCGCGTTTGAGACCGTCAATCCGCGCATCTTATCACATGGCTTCTTGTGCGTTACCGCAGAGACATAGTGCGTATGGAGGCTTCACGCCATCCACCGCGGTATACACGCACAACTCACCATGTGTCCCACCGAGAGCGAGAACAACATTATAGCGACCATGAGGAGGTTACCCCATGTGACTCTACCCTCCCTAGCAACCGGGCCAATTTGGTTGCTTAGGAGACCTGGCTGGAGTCACTCAGCACGCCCTAGGATTCGAACTTGCGAACTCCAGGGGTGGTAGTCAGTGTCTTTACTTGCTGAGCTACCCAGGCCCCCGCAAGTTATACATTTTAACTAGAGGTACCAAAGATGTATTACTTTTCTAATCATTTATGTAGCCTGACAGCATCCATTCCCAATCAATTTTGTTGCATGTAAAAGAGCAGCATGCACATTCTGCTAAATATCTTATTTTGAGTTCCAAGCTCAAAAAAAGTCATATGGATTAGTTCTCCTCATTGTAAAGATCTTTGTCTTCATGAGTGGTGAGTTAATAAAGTGTTTTTTGTTTTTTTTCTGCTGAAAGGCATTTGAAGACATTTACATCGAGCAAAGGAAAGTGGTGAAAGTGGTGCTCGAATACGCCGACAAGATTTTCACCTACATCTTCATCCTGGAAATGAGTTTGAAATGGATCGCCTATGGCTTCAGGAAATACTTCACTAACTACTGGTGTTGGCTAGATTTCCTCATTGTGGACGTAAGTACCTTAATTTACTTTTACAACGTCTGATTGCAAAGTGCTTTACCACTAGAAGTGCTTTATTATAAGACATTAAAACTCTCAAGAATATTCAATCAGGCTCATTTTTAAAGAGACCAACTCTTAAATTATATAATGAATGATATTTTAAATCAGTGCTGTGTTCAGCTTTTCAATGTTTCATTAGTAATATCAAATGATTAATGGTCATGTATAATTATTGTAATGTTGTATTGTTTGATTAAAGTGAAAAATACATTGAACTCTGATGTATATGTGCAGTGATACGCTGCTGTTTTTTGTCTTAGTATTTCCGCAATTTTTATATCAATACCATCTTCCAAATTCATATACTTTTACAGTTTGTTCTCCATAACCAGTCAGTCCAGAATCAACATGATCACATTTGTATTTGTAGGTATTCATACATAAAGTGCACATACATTTTTTTCCTGGTAAGACATGATACATGTATGGACATTCATACTGTACATACAAAAACAATGTATGGACAGCTTCTAAAACGTACAGACTTTTTACGTGTGTACAGCTTTGAAGACGAAGCTGTACACACTGCAAAACTGCAAATGTTTACGAATCCTTTGTTTAGGTTTATAGGATATAGGGCCCTATTTTAAGAATGCTAGCGCTAAGTGCAGCGTAACGCTTTAACCTTGTGCGACCCTGAGTCCACATGTGTGGACATTGTATTTTGACTTTGCTATACACAACGCATAATTTAAATGAATAAACACTGACTGAATACTGTTCAAAAGACCCTAGACTGTCATTTAAGGGTTAAACTTCTGGCGCACCGTGTCACGTGACACAACAGCATGATGTTGATTTCTGTGAAGCGCTCCTACGGGCACAGCGCCAACAAAAGTGCCTCTGCTAAGAAACCTCTCTAAGTTTTTTGATTGAAACCTGTTTGGTTTTAAAAAGTAGCGTCAGCGTGGTAATAAACACGATATCCACATATGTTGAAATTAGGACTGTTCCCTCAAAAGCTGAAAAAACATGTTAGTTATTTTGAATATTTTTCAACATTAACATATCTGTGGGTCAATTCACTTCATTTTAATATAAATTGTTATATTTTATTGTGTTACTGTACAATACGGTTCTATTCATTAATATTAATAAATGCATTCATATATATTTACTGTGCATTATCTCATTGAGAATAAATGTATTCATGCAAAAGCTGAAAATGTGTCTTTCAGAGGCTTTATATGGAGTTAGGATGAAAATAAGGTTAAGTCATTTTTATGTCACAACACACATCGTTTCAAAGCATCTTTACAGAAAATCATGCATTAACAGAAAAGATGCATTAAAGTTTTAGAGTCATCATTGTGTACTTTGATTAAATATGATTGTAAATTGTGTATAAGAATAAATAAGTAAATAATAATTGTATTTAGACCCCCAGTGAACAAGCCGAAGGCAACTGTGGCAAGGAACACAAAACTCCATAAGATGTTGGTTAATGGAGAAAAATAATCTTGGGAGAAACCAGACTCACTGTGGGGGCCAGTTCCCCTCTGACTAAACATCATGAATATAATGCCAACAAGATTTAAACAAAGATTTAGTTTGAACTGTAAGATTAATGACTAATGTCTTTGAAGTTCATCCTGGATTAACTGCAGAAGTTCACATAGATGCATTGTCCTTTGTTAGTTCATCAGCCAACTAACATTGATAGTCTATGTATTCCATTTCAAGAGTGTATTCCATCATTAGACCAAGGTGATGCAGAAAGATATCAATGAGGTGCATCGCAGTTCAACCGGCAGGTCATTTCGGTGGGGTACAGTGAGGTCTATCCTAAGTCTAAGGTTCAGGCAATGGCATATGATGTATCCCATGTCTTATGGATGGAGTTGGCATCAGTTCATCCTCTGAAGTCCATCGTAATAGACTGAAGTGATGTCCGGCTGGCACCAGATGCATTTAGTCTTCATCATTCAGTGACACGAAGCAGTGGAGTCCAACACCAAGCTATGGTGATATGAATGGTGACGTTGAGACAGGGAAACAAATAGAATAATATTAGCATAGATGCCATTCAATTTATTGCAGAGTTTTAGATTATGAGAAATGTGTCTGGTTCCGGCAGACCTAACTAAAGCAGCCTAATTGTGAGATGATGGATAAATTAGGTGTATGCATTTACATTTACATTTATGCATTTGGCAGATGCTTTTATCCAAAGCGACTTATCACAGGGACAATCCCCCTGGAGCAACCTGGAGTTAAGTGCCTTATTCAAGGACACAATGGTGGTGGCTGGTGGGATTGAACCAACAATCTTCTGTTTACCAGTTCAGTGCTTTAGTCCACTATGCCACCACCACTCCATGTATGCCTGGCTAAATAGAAGAGTCTTTAGTCTAGACTTAAACTGAGTGAGTGGTTCTGCATCTCAAACAGTGTTAAGGAGACTATTCCATAGTTTAGGAACCAAATTGGACAATAATCTATCTACTTTTGTGGATTTTGATATTCTTGGTACTATTAACAGGCCTGAATTTTGTGATCGTAATGAACGTGATGGAATATAGCGTGGTAGAAGGTCACTTAAGTACTACGCAGCTAGACCATTCAAAGCTTTATACGTAATTAACAGAATTTTAAAATGAATATGAAATTTAACAGGTAGCCAATGTAACGATGATAAAATGGGGCTAATATGATCATATTTCTTGGTTCTAGTCAGCACTCTGGCTGCTGCATTTTGAACCAATTGAAGTTTATTTATTGATCTTGCTGGACATCCTCCCAGTAATGCATTACAATAATCTAGTCTTGAGGTCATGAACGCATGAATTCGTTTTTTGGAATCAGCAACAGAGAGCATGTGTCGTAATTTAGCAATATTTCACAGGTGGAAGAATGCTGTTCTACAAACATTGATAAGTTGATTTTCAAAGGACAGATTGGTATCAAATATAACACCTAAATTCTTCGCTGTTGAAGACGATGTAACAGTACATCCATCGGGAGTCAAATTATATTTTAGCGGCTTATTTTTAGAGGTTTTTGGTCCAATAATT
Organism: Myxocyprinus asiaticus; assembly: GCF_019703515.2. Lineage (NCBI taxonomy): Eukaryota > Metazoa > Chordata > Actinopteri > Cypriniformes > Catostomidae > Myxocyprinus > Myxocyprinus asiaticus. The sequence continues at coordinate 35,125,570 of NC_059387.1, forward strand.
AGTACCTCTGTTTTGGCGGAATTGAGAAGGAGGAAATTTCTGGCCATCCAATCTTTGATTTCATTGATACATTCTGCTAATTTGGAGGATTGTGAAATTTCGTTGGGTTTCAAAGAAATGTAAAGTTGGGTATTGTTGGCATAACAGTGGAAACTTATTCCACGATTCCTGGTAATATCTCCCAGGGGAAGCAAATATAAGGAGAAAAGCAGAGGCCCTAAAACTGATCCCTGTGGCACGCCATACTTACCTTTTGTTTGATTTGACAATTCCTTGTTTACACAGACATAGTGGTAGCAGTCTTCTAAATAGGACCTAAACCATGCTAATGCAACTCCACAAATGCCAACATAATTCTCAAGCCTATTCAAGAGAATGTCATGATCTATCGTGTCGAAGGCAGCACTAAGATCTAAAAGCACTAGAAGAGAAATGCAGCCGCGATCAGATGATAAGAGCAAGTCACTTGCAACTCTGATAAGTGCAGTCTCTGTACTGTGATAGGGCCTAAATCCTGACTGAAATTGATCATAGATATACTATTTCTCTGTAGAAATGAACATAGTTGAGTAACACTTTACAATAAGGTTCAATTCGTTAACATTAGTTAATGCATTAGGTATCATGAACTAACAATTAACAATATATGTTACACAATTTATTAATCTTTGTTAATGTTAGTTAGTAAAATACAATTGTTCATTGTAAGTTCATGTTAACTAATGTTGTAAACTAATGTTAATAAATGGAACCTTATTGTAAATAACGTTACCCATAGTTGGGAGGACACTACCTTTTCTAGTATTTTCAACATAAATGGGAGATTTGAAATCGGTCTATAATTAGCCAATTCTCTATTAGCTATGGCTTCTTAATAAACTGTTTGATAACTGCCATTTTAAAGTTTCTTGGGACATGTCCTAAGGATAGCTACAGACACTTTCCTTCCATGAACCGCGAAATACCTCTAATTTTGTATTCTTCCATTTGAGCTCCATTTTCCGAGCTGCTCTCTTGAGAGCATGAGTGTGATCATTGTACCATGTTTCGGGGCTTTTTTCTTTAATTTTCTTTAATCAAAAAATATCTTTTTAATATCAAATTTGTAACAAGACTTTTTAATGTGTTTTAAAATGTACAAATATGTACATATACCAATGAGATCATGTTGGCAGACTGTAATTATTGTAATTTCTCATCATGCATCATAGTTTACTAATATATTATGCACTTCTCTATTCACATCTGAAGTGAAGGGCAGGACAGAATTATTCATGCATTTACAATGAAAATAGTCTTTTAGTTTACCGATACCAATGACTAAGGTGGTAGAAAATGGCGATAATGGGTTAATTGGACGATAGTTTTTTTTAAATCAGTTTTACTGAATGGTAAAAAATTCCCTTAATATGACACAAGCACAGACAGAGGCAACAAGAGTCCAAAAAGATCAAATAAAATCCAAAATGAAGTTTATTGTGCAACCAAAATCCCAGTAATAACCCCCCAAAAATTAAGATTTGGTGCATTAAATGGGACTTTTTGCTAAAAACAAGCCCAAAACACATCAGGGACTCTTATTTTGCAATGACGGAGACTTGTCTCACTCTATTTGTAAATATTTACAAAATTATGCTTTTTTATAGCCTATATATTCACCAAATGAGGTTTAAAGAGGAATAAGGTTTATTATTGTGCACAAGATATTAAGTTAGAGACACAATGTTTGTGCTGACGAGGCATGTTTCCTTATAGTCGCATTTTTATTACATGCCCTCGCTTCAGTTGAGAAAACGTGATTTTTTTAATTTAATTTAATTTTTGGGGGGATTTTCTCCCCAATCTGGAATGCCCAATTCCCAATGTGCTCTAAATCCTTGTGGTGGCATAGTGACTTCAATCCGGGTGGCGGAGGACGAATCTCAGTTGCCTCCGCGTCTGAGACCGTCAATCTGCGCATCTTATCACGTGGCTTGTTGAGTGTGTTACCGTGGAGACCTAGCGCATGTGGAGGCTTCACGCTATTCTCCATGGCATCCACGCACAACTCACCACGTGCCCCACCGAGAGCGAGAACCACATTATAGCGACCACGAGGAGGTTACCCCAACGTGACTCTACCTCCCTAGCAACCGGGCCAATTGGTTGCTATGGAAGCCTGACTGGAGTCACTCAGCACACCCTGGATTCTGAGAAAACTTGATTGAGCCAAGCCATTCTAACTGTAGACTCCTCCAGCACCAGCCATAAAAAAACAAAAACTATCAGCATAGATTTTTGCGGATAACCAATATTTAAAAATGCAACTATCGGCACCGATTAATCGGTAAAACCGATATATCAGTCTACCTCTAATTTTTTTATGTGGTCAGAAAGCTAAAACAATGAAAACTGTCACTGTACAAATACTGCTGGACTGCACTGTAATTCTACTTTTTTATATCTTTTATAATGAAGCATTATTGTCCTATTGGAATGCACTGAAATTTATTTATTTATTTATTTTTAGGTTTATCACAGTTCAATTTCTAAACAAAATCCCATCACATTGAATTGAGTAATCTTAAAAAAAAAAAAAAAAAAAAAAAAAAAAAAATATATATATATATATATATATATATATATATATATATATATATATATATATATATATATATATATATATATAATTAAACTGAGTTAAAATCACAATTCAGTTAGATGGAATTTTGTGATGAAACTGAAATATTTTTTTGAGTGTAAGATGTAATGTATGAAATCGAAAGTGTGAACTCTAACTAAACAAACTACAATTCAATTCACACAGGTGTCAGTGATTGGTCTGGTGGCACGTGTGGTCAGTTATGACCAAATTGGCACCATGCGGGTTCTGAGGACGCTCCGGGCACTGCGGCCTCTCCGTGCCGTGTCTCGCTTTGCTGGCATGAGGGTAAGACCCGCGCCGCCCTGGGCCCAGAAACGCTGGCACCGTTAGACAGCTAGACGCATTTAATCAGTAGACAGGTCAAAGGTGCCCTCTAAACGACTCTTCCGTTCCTCACCAGGTCAAAAGAGGATGTCTAACACACATTACCTGCTTTACAGGAGTGACCAGAACCAAGTCTGGACTGCTGCAACCGCAATCAATCCACGTTTTTCCTCCTAGCAAGGAAAACCGCGGCTGTTGTTCTAACACGTGCTTCTTTCCTTTCGCAGGTACTAAAGCAGCTGGTGTCTGTGGCGGGTTTGTTTAGTGTCTCCTAACTCTGCGTTTTCTATCTTTTCTGTGTCCTGGGCTCTCTGTCACTCATAGGTCTCTCTTGTAAGCCTCGTAGCAAACACGCTCGGCTACTCCGACTTTGCCGCCATCAAATCGCTCAGAACGCTCAGGGCACTCAGACCGCTGAGAGCGCTGTCCAGATTTGAAGGCATGAGGGTAAGATACACTTGTCTCTCTCTCTCTCTCTCTCTGCCCCCTTCTCATCTGTCAGTTCTCCATTTTTCTGAGGCGGTTCATTCCTCATTATTTTTCAAGGAATTGGCTGGTGAAAGAAAATAAGGTTACTTAAACAACAGCTGTCTTGCGTTTAACTGCCTCAGAATTTCATGCATCTTCTCAAATCTCTTCTCATCATCTCTTTATCTGCTTATTTATTACATTAGTTTGTTTAAATGGCTTATTCTTCATTAAGGACAATATTTATAGGAGGTAAAATCATCTCTTTCAAAAGGACAAATTAAAGCACATCTGAAATATAACGTTGGTAACTTCAGTTTCCAAAGCCCTCAGTTAATGACCCAATCTTATGCATCATTTCATTATTTTTATGAAAAATTAAGTACGTTTTCTCTTAGTTCTCATTACTGTAATGCAAAATAAATAAACAAATAAATAAAAATAAGAATGATAAATTTTCAGGTATTTATATATGGTGGTTGTCTTTAATTTTAATATAAAAATTAAAGGTTAAATGTTGGGAAGCTTTACAGTAATGAGTAATCAGAGTGAAAATGTGCTTAATTGTCCTGGAGATTTTTATTTTCATGTTCTAATTAATTTTTTGGGGTGAAGTATGACCTGTTTTCCCCATACCATATCCTAAAATATTTTTGTTTGGTTTATTCATAACTTAAAACCTTGAATGCATCCACTAGCCTATAAATACAAATTCTCATGTTGTGAAAAATGTTTTTATAGTATTAGTGGTTATTTTAATAGCTGCTTCTATCCCTGTGCACTTTTATGTTTTATCAGATTTAATTCATTTAAACTTCAATTCAAATTGATTCAGATGTTTGACACATAATATTTATTGCTTGATGCTTTGCAGGGGACACGAAAAAGACAATATAACGATGGGATTTTTAATGCCATTTAGTTAAACAAAATAATTAAAATAAATAAATAAATAAATAAATCTTTCAAGTAATTCAGTGACATTTTTGAGATGTTTTAGTAATAGGTAATATTACAGTAAATTAAGTGCACAAAAATTCAATATATAAAACAAACGTACGTTTATTTTATATATTTAAATAAATACACTATATTGCCAAAAGTATTCGCTCACCCATCCAAATAATTGAATTCAGGTGTTCCAGTCACTTCCATGGCCACAGGTGTATAAAATGAAGCACCTAGGCATGCAGACTGCTTCTACAAACATTTGTGAAAGAATGGGCCGCTCTCAGGAGCTCAGTGAATTCCAGCGTGGTACTGTGATAGGATGCCACCTGTGCAACAAGTCCAGTCATGAAATTCCTCACTACTAAATATTCCACAGTCAACTGTCAGTGGTATTATAACAAAGTGGAAGCGATTGGGAATGACAGCAACTCAGCCACGAAGTGGTAGGCCACGTAAAATGACAGAGCAGGGTCAGCGGATGCTGAGGCGCAAGTGCGCAGAGGTCACCAACTTTCTGCAGAGTCAATCGCTACAGACCTCCAAAGTTCATGTGGCCTTCAGATTAGCTCAAGAACAGTGCGTAGAGAGCTTCATGGAATGGGTTTCCATGGCCGAGCAGCTGCATCCAAGCCATACATCACCAAGTGCAATGCAAAGCGTCGGATACAGTGGTGTAAAGCACGCCGCCACTGGACTCTAGAGCAGTGGAGACGCGTACTCTGGAGTGGACGAATCACGCTTCACCATCTGGCAATCTGATGGACGAGTCTGGGTTTGGCGGTTGCCAGGAGAACGGTACTTGTCTGACTGCATTGTGCCAACTGTGAAGTTTGGTGGAAGGGGGATTATGGTGTGGGGTTGTTTTTCAGGAGCTGGGCTTGGCCCCTTAGTTCCAGTGAAAGGAAATCTGAATGCTTCAGCATACCAAGAGATTTTGGACAATTCCATGCTCCCAACTTTGTGGGAACAGTTTGGGGATGGTCCCTTCCTGTTCCAACATGACTGCGCACCAGTGCACAAAGCAAGGTCCATAAAGACATGGATGAGCGAGTTTGGTGTGGAAGAACTTGACTGGCCTGCACAGAGTCCTGACCTCAACCCGATAGAGCACCTTTGGGATGAATTAGAGCGAAGACTGCGAGCCAGGCCTTCTCGTCCAACGTCAGTGTCTGACCTCACAAATGCGCTTCTGGAAGAATGGTCAAAAATTCCCATAAACACACTCCTAAACCTTGTGGAAAGCCTTCCCAGAAGAGTTGAAGCTGTTATAGCTGCAAAGGGTGGGCCGACGTCATATTAAACCCTATGGATTAAGAATGGGATGTCACTTAAGTTCATATGCGTCTAAAGGCAGATGAGCGAATACTTTTGGCAATATAGTGTATATTTAAATGTATAAAATGAGCCAATAAACATGTCTCATTTGCATTTGAAAATGTGAAAATATAAAAATGAGAAAAATGCATACAGGAGGACTTGGAAAGCGGTTGTTTTCAGTGTTATTTCACAAGCTCTTCTTTCACTATTTCTCATTTGCTGTCAGTATTACAGGACCGTACAGTGATGTATGTGTACAGTAGTGTTTTTGTGGTCGTCAGACCCTGAGGTAGATTATTAAACAGTCTGTATCAGCTAGATGATGAAGTTCATTTGTGTCTGCCAGGAAACGGCATCAGTATTCTGTATAATTGAATGTCATGTGCATGTGGTAAAGCAGTGCCGCCCCATCGCTTCTGTGTGTGCTTCATCACTCATCCACTCAGTGTTATCTGCATTCTTCCTCTTCCTCTCATAACATACAACACAATGTACACACACACATGCTGCATTATCTAATTACGATATTACTGTTAGGTTTGAATGATGGCTCAGTATGCTTTACATTGGCGTAATACAGAATTATGCTTTAAATTATGTTAACAACATTGGTTAATGCATTATGAATTAACATTGAACGATATTATAATAATCTTGGTTGATGTGAATTTATAAATATCTTATTGTTCATTGCTAGTTCATGTTAGTCCATCCTGCATTAACTAATGTTAACTAAGAAATAAACATGAACCAATTAACTATTTAAATAACTGATAAATGCTGTAATTAAACATTGTTCATCATGGTATCTAATGCATTTAGTAATGTTAATAAAAACAACCTTATTGTTAATTGATAACAAAGAAATAAAAGTTTAATTTAAAATGTAACTTTTACGCTTACTAATGAGGGAAAACATAATAAATAAAAGTGCATACATTGAAATAGTTAATACTGACATCATCTGCTTATGTAATGTAATGTTTTCATTTCCTGCCAGTCGGCAGTTCTGTCGAGAGCGCCAGCGCAAGCAAATTGACTCGCAGTCATGTAGATTTGCACGCTCTGTAAAAGTGAGTCGGAGAGGCACGGAATTCCCCCTCCGCTCTGCGTAAATCTGGCAAATCAGATTAGACGTCACGCCGCTTTAGAGCGACAGCCGTGAGCCCGCGGGTAAAGAAAGTGCTGTGTCACTGTCACACATCATACAGACGGCAACTTCCTGTGAGCACGGCCCCTTTAAACCCCTCTAAAGCCACTAAACACATCTCAGCACTTTCATACACTGCAAATAGTCCCTTCATTTTGACAATGATACACTCATAAGTGTTTGTGATTATGCTGAAGTTGACTTTAATCATGTTTGCCACATTCACTTTCTCTGGGTTTGTTTCATACTGCGTTAAGAAACATTCACAAATCCACAAATACATTATGTCTTATTTACATTTAGTCATTTAGCAGACACTTTTATTCAAAGCGATTTAAACATGAGGAACATAGCAAGCAATTTGTCATACATAGCAATTTATCTGCAGCATGTGCCATTATATACAGTTGTGCTCAAAAGTTTGCATACCATGGCAGAAATTGTGGCATTGATATAGAAAATATGACTGATCATGCAAAAAATGCTTTTATTTAAGGATAGTGATCATATGAAGCCATTTATTATCACATAGTTGTTTGGCTCCTTTTTAAATCATAATGATAACAGAAATCACCCAAATGGCCCTGATCAAAAGTTTACACACCCTTGAATGTTTGGCCTTGTTACAGACACACAAGGTGACACACACAGGTTTAAATGGCAATTAAAGGTTAATTTCCCACACCTGTGGCTTTTTAAATTGCAATTAGTGTCTGTGTATAAATAGTCAATGAGTTTGTTAGCTCTCACGTGGATGCACTGAGCAGGCTAGATACTGAGCCATGGGGAGCAGAAAAGAACTGTCAAAAGACCTGCGTAACAAGGTAATGGAACTTTATAAAGATGGAAAAGGATATAAAAAGATATCAGAAGCCTTGAAAATGCCAGTCAGTACTGTTCAATCACTTATTAAGAAGTGGAAAATTCGGGAATCTCTTGATACCAAGCCAAGATCAGGTAGACCAAGAAAGATTTCAGCCACAACTGCCAGAAGAATTGTTCGGGATACAAAGAGAAACCCACAGGTAACCTCAGGAGAAATACAGGCTGCTCTGGAAAAAGACGGTGTGGTTGTTTCAAGAAGCACAATACGACGATACTTGAACAAAAATGAGCTGCATGGTCGAGTTGCCAGAAAGAAGCCTTTACTGCACCAATGCCACAAAAAAGCCCGGTTACAATATGCCCGATATTGACACGCCTCACAGCTTCTGGCACACTGTAATTTGGAGTGACGAGACCAAAATATACCTTTATGGTCACAACCATAAGTGCTATGTTTGGAGAGGGGTCAACATGTATTGTGCTCCTTGAACCAACAGTATCTAGCCTGCTCAGTGCATCCACGTGAGAGCTAACAAACTCATTGACTATTTATACACAGACACTAATTGCAATTTAAAAAGCCACAGGTGTGGGAAATTAACCTTTAATTGCCATTTAAACCTGTGTGTGTCACCTTGTGTGTCTGTAACAAGGCCAAACATTCAAGGGTGTGTAAACTTTTGATCAGGGCCATTTGGGTGATTTCTGTTATCATTATGATTTAAAAAGGAGCCAAACAACTATGTGATAATAAATGGCTTCGTATGATCACTATCCTTAAATAAAAGACAGTTTTTTTGCATGATCAGTCATATTTTCAAAATCAATGCCAACATTTCACAATTTCTGCCAGGGTATGCACACTTTTGAGCACAACTGTACAGTACGTCTTACCGTTAAACACTGTTACTTAAGGGTGAATATCGCAACACCTGTCAAGAATATGTCCGGGTCACATTTCATCCCAAAATCAAAAGAAAGAAACAAGATAATGAAGACTATTTTGTATGACCATTTTTATTACGATTTATCATTTTTGGCATTGTGACGTTATTTTCATGACAAGTAAGTTGTATTATGACTAATACAAACTATACAAAAAAATCCATTTTTTTTTTTTCTTCATTTAAATTAGCATAGAGGTAATACAACAAATATTAACATGATGCATAAATAAATACCTCTAAATAAATACATTTAAAAAGAAAGCAACCCCCCCCCCCCCCATATTGTATTTAATAAAATAAAATACAATATATTATATATATATATATATATATATAATTATTATTATTATTTGGAAATGTATGTTAGTGTAAATGTTTACCTTTTATTATTATTATTATTTTAATATAGAAATTTGAATGTGATTAGTTTTTATTTCTTTATTTCTTTGACTTTTAATTTCTTGAATTACATGAAATGTGCTATACAAATAAAGTGTATTATTATTATTATTATTAAGAAGAAGAAAAAAAATGAAACCTATTTTTAGTTTTTAGGATCATTAATTTTTTTGTTGCCGTGACATTATTTTCTTGAAATGTAAAAAACTATTACAATTAATACAAAAAAAAAAAAAAAATGTTTAAATCAGCATAAAGTCAGTATCAATACTTGTAATTTAACTTAAACATTTTTGCATTTCAGTCATGAGAATTATATATTTTTTTTGTTGTTTTTGCTTTTTTCTTTAATTATAATAATAAGACTAATAGTTATAAATAGCATCACAATGCAAAAAAAACAAATATTTATGCTATTAAAATTAGGTTTAATTTTCTTTACGCAAATATACTTTATTTCTTTTTTTTATTATGGGGGGAAAAATTAAACGGACCTTGTCTTGACAGACTTCTTGAGATTCATCTTAATAATAGCACAAATATGCACTTCTCTAATGCATTAGATTTCATCACAGAAGCAGCTTTTAATAATATTCATGTTTTATGAATGGCTGTAAATGACATTTAAACTGCCTTGTCGCCCTGTGTAAGTTATCATGAGTTTTAGATTACTGACATAAGACCCAATGAAAAGCTGTAAATGCCAATCGCCAAAGGCCATTCATAAATCATTATCATAGAGCGATTGACAGCATTTGTTTATTGCCTTCAGTGTCTAGTCTGAAGTCAGAAACAAGCGTCGCTCTTAGCTTTAACATTTTGAGTGGATGTGACAGCGCTCTGACAGGTCATTTGTTTCCATGGTTACCAGGTGGTGGTGAACGCGCTGATTGGCGCCATTCCGTCCATCATGAATGTTCTGCTGGTGTGTCTGATCTTCTGGCTCATCTTCAGCATCATGGGCGTCAACCTCTTCGCCGGGAAGTTTGGCCGCTGCGCCAACCGAACAGGCTTCATCTACAATGCATCTGACATCAACAACAGAACCGAGTGTCTGGGCATGAACAGCTCACATTATTACTGGTCAAAAGTCAAAGTGAACTTCGATAACGTGGGCGCTGGTTACCTCGCGCTACTTCAAGTGGTGAGCGTTACTTTAGTGACTTTAACCAGACAAGCCGACTAATGCAACAAAACATCACAATATTCATCAAATTTGTTGCTAATAGAGCTTTTTGGTTTGTATTCTTATTAGCATTTTTCCCCCCTTTGGTATTTCCATTGGGTTTTTAAGCGCTTTTCGATTAAAATTATGATTTAAACATAAATCACACCATCCTCCCTTTAATGTCAAATTTGAAACCACTGCGTTTTTAAAGTTGCTAACAAGTGACTAGATAAGGATGCGAGTTTACACGCTTAACGAATCAGACAACCATTGTAGTCCTTACGTAGAGTTGGTTCGCAACTTACAGCAGGTTCAAAATTCACGTTTGTGGTTTGACTGTAACGTTATGGAAGTAACATTTTCCAAAGACCTTATTTTTCTCGGAAATCGAAAACGGCTACTCTAAAACATGCCTTATCCCGTAAAAATTGCGTGACAGTAGCGATATTTTTCGCAAAATGACATTGCGTGGTTCAATACTCATATTTCGCCAGTTCTGAAGTGAAATGTCCACTGTGTGGCGCTATAAGCGAGTTCAATCAAAGACTATTTAGTAGAGACGGGCCACTTCTTCTATTTAAATGAACGGGAGAAATTGGAACGGCCAAACAAGATGCTGTAGCACCCAACGGTCAACGGATATAGAAAGGAAGTCCCGCCTTACAGGTAAAAGAGCCAATCATCTTTCAGATACAGACATCACCTGTCAATCAACTCTAGAACACGCATGCGCATTAGCTATACAAGCTAATTGCGTGTTTTAGTGTAATATGAGGTGAATAAGCACAATTTATGATTCTAATATTATCAGATTTTATTGCTGATTTGAAATATGTTCTTTGATCGTAATCTTGACCAATCGTGTTTGAGATTTCAGTCTTTCCCCATTAAAGTAGACGGGAGCTGCACTGGCATGACTGGAAATATCCTCCCGGGAGCGTTCCAAAGACCACCGACAGTGGACTGACTTGCTAAAAAGACTTTGATTCGATGTTCTACAAAACAGATTTTTTTTTTAAATAGCGGTTTCGGATTTAACCCTTGTGCGTCAATTTACAAAAGTTACTCAGAGGTCCTTAGAGGACAAAAATGTCCACGTCAAAAAACGGGCATAATAATATTATATATTAATATTATTTTCCACTTTCAATGAGTTAATTTTTTTAACCAACATCAGTCCTGATCATAATCACCAAATATTCATTCATTTTCAGGATTTTAACCCTTTAAATGCCAGTTTGTTTATATAATGCCACTGTTGTTTTTTATAGAGAAACCCCCCCCCCACAAAAAATGAATTATTTTCCATATACTAAATGCTAAGGGGCATTTTTCTGGGGGATTATCACAGTCTGGGATATGTCAATGATTAACAACAACATTGATTTTCATGCATTATTATATTTTGTGCATTGTTAGATAAAAAAAAAAAAAAAAAAAATAAATAAATACTCAGGACCTCAGAGGACAAAAATGTGTCAAAAAACTGCCATAAAAATGTTATATATTAATATTATTTTCCACTTTCACTGACTTAGATTTTTTTAACCAACATCAGTCCTGATCATAACTATCAAATATTCATTCATTTTCAGGATTTTAACCCTTTAAATGCCAGTTTGTTTACATAATGTCACTGTTGTTTTTACGCACACACACATTTCTCAATACACACATACAAAACACACTCTGACATCCATACCAACACACACACACAATTTTAGCTGCATCATTTATTCAATTGGCCTGAAGTGCTCTATAATACAGAAAATAGGGAAAAAGCTTGTATTTGCTCCATAGGCTAAACATGAGAAAAATGGCGCCATCTGGTGGAAATATTAAAAAATGTTAATGTAGCCAGGACTCCAGAATAAAAGCATAATATCATAGAATTCATGATTTTATGCTTTAATGACACTGGGTCAAATATTGCAGTTTTAATGGGTTTCAATGGGGACATTTTTGAGTGTAACTATTTTGTGTACACAATGTATTATAGATGTACTATAGGAACTGAGGTTGAAATATCAGAATTCCCCTAAAAATACACACCTTTTGCAAAATGTATGCCATTGGCATTAACACAGCCAAAATGATCGAAAAAACAAAAATGAAAAAGACGAAAATGTCCCGAAGGTCACACAAGGGTTAAATTACGATGTAAACATAAACACACAGTTCTACCTTAAATGCCAATTTTGAAATTACTGTGTTTTTGAAATGCAAGTTGCTAACAAGTGACTAGATAAGGATGCGAGTTTACACGCTTTACGAATCAGACAACCACTGTAGTCCTTGCGTAGCAATTTGTTCGCAACTTACGTAAAAAAACCAGAAACAAAATACAGCAGTTTTACCTCCACATTTGAGGTTGTGGAACAAAATGTTAAAGTTTCTCAAGTAATGTTTTCAACAGACCTTATTTTACTCAAATTGAAACTCTAAAAACTCCTGACGGAACTAACCGCGAATAAGCCTAAAACAGCTCTATCCTCTTTGATGTTTGTGCTGTTATTTTCCACCAAAGTGATGTTGCTTCCTTTAAAAACATTTCAAAGAGAGAGAGAGAGAGAGTAAAAATGAATGACCACCTGCATGAACAGCACACAGTACAACTGGACAAAAGTCAAAGTCAACTTTGACAACGTGGGCGTAGTTTACCTTATGCTACCTCAAGCGGTTAAGGTTACTTTTGTGACTGTACCCCCCACCCGTCGCTCCGTTTGAACCGTTCCTGCTCCTTTCTGTTGCTGGTTTTGTATGGTTGCTGCCCACCTCTATCTGTCCAAGTGTGCGAATCAATCAACAAGTCAGCGGAACTTTATTTTTAGCCACCGCTGGGGCCATTATACAGAACTTTGTGCTCAGCACTTCATTCATTTTAACTTAGTTGCTGTGATAACCTAGCAACAAGTCACTTAGCTCCTTTCCATCACCTCTTCTGACTTCACCTAATACAAACCTTTCATTTGCATCTGGAAAAAGTCGGCCTCAGCCATTCACAAAGCAGTATAATTACTGGTAACTAAGGCCAGAAGACCAACTGTAGTGATTTCTGCCATTCAGCTGTCTTGAACGATGTTATTCCATTCACCTCTTCATGCTTTATAGATACTCCACGCACAGGAAATCCATATTTGTCCTGCTTACAGTCAGAATGTTAAGGAATGATAGCTTCAGTCACTATCCACTTTCATTGCATGTTTTTCTTTTCTTTCGTACAATGAAAGTGAATGGCAACTGAGGCTGTTTGTCCAGTTACAGCCTGCCTATAAATCTCCTTTTGTGTTCCACGGAAGGAAAGTTCTTTCTCCAGTAAAGACTCATTTTGTGCTGCTACTCAAACACTCAATTTGACGTGAATGTGAGTGCACCTTAACTAGAGTACTTTTACTGTTACTAGATACAAAAGTTGGACTTTTTTCTTTTCTAAAGGCTTTTACACAACAGTACGACTTTGCAAAAACATGTTGACATGTGACCTCTGCCATATATTGAGTGCAACGCGGTATGCGTTTCACAGCGTCACAACATATTAACGTGCAACTGCTCTTTTTTTCTGTTCAAGGCCACTTTTAAGGGCTGGATGGAGATCATGTACGCCGCAGTCGACTCACGAGCCGTAAGTGAGGTTTTTCATAAAACCTTGTTGTGATGGGTGTTTCTTCAACTACTGTTTCTTTTAGCACTGTGGACTTCTAGAAAGTAAAGTCTGGTTAAAACATTTGTTCACTCTCTCACTAGTTGATTTAATGTGTCTTCTAACAATGTCCAACAGTGTGTGTTCATGCATCACAGGAGATTTATGTCATTTCCAGCACATCTCAAATTCTAGATTGTGTTTAATAGAAATTACATTTTCTCAAATAAAATGTCATTTCCATGGGAAATGGGAAGAACTATTTGGTGTGGTGGAAATGACGCCACAAATGTGGGACAGTCGTAATTTTTGACAAATTTATACAAATATTTTTTCACACAGTGAATATTGAAAATTGGTTTATTTCACTAGATGATCATAGTTTTAAGATATAATAATTTGTACTTTTATAATTGATTTTCATAGTTTAATATTGAAAGTCTGAGTCTGGGACAAGACAGTAAAGATTACACATAAAACACGATTGAAAAGTACCAAAAAATAAACAATGAAGGCCTAATAAAAAGTTTCCAATTCAATTTTTATGAGACCTTCATGTCACAAAAATAAAAAATTTTCTCCCCAATCTGGAATGCCCAATTCCCAATGCGCTCTAAGTCCTTGTGGTGGTGTAGTGACTTGCCTCAATCCGGGTGGTGGAGGACGAATCTCAGTTGCCTCCACGTCTGAGACCGTCAATCCGTGCATCTTATCATGTGGCTTGTTGAACGCATTACCGCTGAGACATAGCACGTGTGGAGACTTCACGCTATTCTCCGCAGCATCCACGCACATCTCACCACACGCCCCACCGAGAATGAAAACCACATTATAGCAACCACGAGGAGGTTACCCCATGTGTCTCTACCCTCCCTAGCAACCGGGCTAATTTGGTTGCTTAGGAGACCTGGCTGGAGAATTGTAAACACTATGACACTTTTACTCAATGACGCATTGACTCAACCAGTGGCATGAGTTTGGGTCGTGACCATCTGTTTTTCTGACCAATGGAAAAGTTCAAGAAACCTGTTTGAAAGGGGGCCTGGGTAGCTCATTGAGTATTGACGCTGACTATCAATCCTGGAGTCACGAGTTTGAATCCAGGGTGTGCTGAGTGACTCCGGCCAGGTCTCCTAAGCAACCAAATTGGCCTGGTTGCTAGGGAGGGTAGAGTCACATGGGGTAACCTCCTCGTGGTCGCTATAATGTGGTTCGTTCTCAGTGGGGCGCGTGGTGAGTTGTGCGTGGATGCCGCGGAGAATAGCATGAATCCTCCACACGCGCTATGTCTCCGTGGTAACGTGCTTAACAAGCCACGTGATGATGCGCGGATTGACGGTCTCAGACGCGGAGGCAACTGAGATTCGTCCTCCACCACCCGGATTGAGGCGAGTCACTACGCCACCACGAGGACTTAAGAGTGCATTGGGAATTGGGCATTCCAAATTAAAAAAAAAAAAAAAAAAGAAACCTGTTTGAAAAAAATGATTATGTGGTGAAAATGACATTATTACAGTCATTATCAAATGCTAGCTGAGCTGAAATTACACATTTGAACTGTCTGGGAATGCAAAATACTATTAAATAAAAAATACAGTACTGCGTATGTATCAAATATTTTAATTGCAGTTAATATATTCTGATGAAACAGGTCGAGGAACAGCCCATTAAAGAGAACAGCTTGTACATGTATCTGTACTTTGTGATCTTCATTATCTTCGGCTCGTTCTTCACTCTCAATCTCTTCATTGGTGTCATCATTGATAACTTCAACCAACAGAAACGAAAGATAAGTATTAGAAGCAAAGAAGTGATGACCTCAGATCATATACTGAATGTTAAAAGAATCTAGTGTGCTTGGGTTTGTTAAGGAAACAGTGATAATAACAGTGGAGTTTCTCTATACTTAGGTGGACAGGATATATTCATGACAGAAGAACAGAAGAAATATTATAATGCCATGAAAAAACTGGGATCCAAAAAGCCACAGAAACCAATTCCAAGACCTCCTGTGAGTAACGTGATCGATCTCTGATAAAGATGAGCAAATAGCTCATGAAATCAATGATTTGGATAGTGGTGTCATAATTTTGGAAATGAGGTTCACTAGGATTTGGAACAGAGTTTAAATTCAAATGAACTTTTGAATAACATCTTTGATCATTCATGTAATTATCGTCTTCTTTTCAGAACCCAATTCAAGGATTCTTTTTCGACTTGGTGTCCAAACAAGCATTTGACATCATAATAATGCTGCTCATCATATTTAACATGGTCACGATGATGGTGGAAACAGACGAGCAGTCTCCGAGCATCGAGTTCATACTCTACTACGTTAACCTGGCCTTCATCGTCATCTTCACCACTGAGTGCATCATTAAAATCATCGCGCTGCGCTGCTACTTCTTCACCGTCAGCTGGAACATCTTTGACTTTGTGGTCGTGATCCTCTCCATTGTGGGTAAGCAGACAGTGATGTTTAATTCTACAATAATCTACAAATCAGTGTCTAAAACCATCTCAAACACAGCAAAACATTTTTTTTTAAATCAGTATTTTGTCTTGTTTTCCAGACAATAATTTCTAAACATGCTGAAAACAAGTACATTTTACTTAAGAAGCAAAATGTACTTGATTTCAGAGAATATATCTTTATTTTTATCTTATGCAATGTTGGGGAAACCTGTTGGAAACAGTTATTTGAGCGGTTAAATTACACTTCAAGTTTATTTACAGTATATATTAGTCTTAAATATGCGCTTTTAATTTAATAATATATTTATTTATAAAAATATAATTTTTAATAACCATATAAAAATGTTATAATTAAAAATAAATTCTTAATATGATTTAAATCAGTATAATGATTTTTTTTTTTTTTTTTTTTTTTTACTTAATTTTTTAACAGGTCTACTTCTAGCTTAACCAGTGGTGTGACTTTCAAAATTATATATTATATTAAATCATAAAAATAGATTAGCATTGAAGTGTCAAATATTTTAACATGAAGTTTAATGTTACAATAATCTGAAAATAGGTGTTTAAAAATATCTCAAACACTGCAAAAATCATTTTCTTAATCATTATTTTTGTCTGGTTTTCCAGTAAAAATATCCAAACATCCTTAGAAAAAGATACATTTATTTTAGAGACTAAAATACATTGATTTCAGAGAAAATAATAAAAAAATTATTTTCTAAAAAAATAATAATAACATGATTTTAAAATGACTGTTCTAATTTGGCAACTTAGTAATATAATATAATATAATATAATATAATATACAGTATACTGTATTTAATATTTATGTTTCTGCATGAGCCCACCAAATCAGCAGCATTAAAATGTCGAATATGTCTTTATGTGAGATACAGTACAGCAGATTTACAGTGTGGCCTTACCTTGACATATCAAGGTCTATAGACATTTAGTGCAATCTCGTAGCACTTCGGTGACTTAAAAATGCCCAGCTGATGGTTCAATGATAAAGCAGGGCAGTTTTCAGAGTAAATGCCCCATATGACCCTGATAAAAGAATAAATGGGGGTGTGGGGGGTGGAGTGGCCAGCACTGAGGAAGAGGAGATGGCTTTAGGTGAAGGTAATTTCAGCAATCAAGTCTTGTCAGCTCAGGTGATTGGCCAGTGATTGAGTTGAAAGCTTGGTTTTGTGTTCTGATCCCCTTCTGATGTCCATATTTCAAGAGGGTTAAAACCTTCAAAATAATTCAAGGATGGTCAGTAATTGTAATTGGGCATTTTGATTCTCCATGTATGTTGTTTTTGCATTGACACTTAAAGAAATAGTTCACCCAAAAATGTCATTTACTCACCTAATGTTGTTCCGAACCCATATGACTTTCTTTCCGGGGGAGTAAATGAAGGATTTTTCATTTTGGGTGAACTAAACATAAAAATGTGATGTTGTCTTTTAACTAACTAGTGTCTCTCTCTTATTCCAGGTATTGTTCTTGCTGATATCATTGAGAAATATTTCGTGTCACCCACACTTTTCCGAGTCATTCGTCTGGCCCGAATAGGACGAATCCTTCGACTCATTCGAGGAGCCAAAGGAATTAGAACGTTGCTCTTTGCCTTAATGATGTCGTTGCCTGCGTTGTTCAATATTGGCCTTCTGCTCTTCCTCGTCATGTTCATCTACGCCATTTTCGGCATGGCCAACTTTGCCTACGTCAAGAAGCAAGGTGGCATCGATGACATGTTCAACTTCGAAACATTCGGTAACAGCATGATCTGTCTCTTCCAGATAACCACATCGGCCGGCTGGGACAACCTGCTCAGCCCCATCCTAAATAATTCCCCAGAAGAGTGTGATGCAAATATACCCCACACAGGTACAAATGCCCGTGGTAACTGCGGCAATCCCTCGGTGGGCATCACCTTCTTTGTGACCTACATCATCATCTCGTTCCTCATTGTGGTCAACATGTACATTGCAATTATTCTGGAGAACTTCAGTGTGGCCACAGAGGAGAGCACAGAACCGTTGAGCGAGGACGATTTCGAAATGTTCTACGAGGTTTGGGAGAAGTTTGACCCAGAAGCCACGCAATTCATAGAGTACTCCAAACTCTCGGACTTTGCCGACACACTCTCCGAGCCACTACGCATCGGGAAGCCCAACAAAATCAAACTCATTTCCATGGACCTGCCCATGGTGAGCGGAGACAAGATCCACTGCTTGGACATCTTGTTCGCGTTCACCAAACGCGTTCTGGGCGAGTCTGGCGAAATGGACGCCCTGAAACAACAAATGGAGGAGAAGTTCATGATGGCCAACCCGTCCAAGATCTCCTACGAGCCCATCACCACCACTCTCAGGCGTAAACAAGAGGAAGTGTCTGCTATCATGATACAAAGAGCGTATAGAAGACATTTGATGAGGCAACAGTTGAGACAAGCCTCGTTACTTTACCGTCAGATCAACACGCCAGGATCTGCCAAAGACGACGATGATGATGATGACAAAGACGGTAAGCCCGAAAATGAGGGACTTGTAGCACTGATGATAAAAGAGAACTATGGACCTGAAGCAGAGGTCTTGGAGACGCTGTCCGCTACGTCTTCGCCGCCATCGTACGACAGTGTAACGAGAGTGACTACTGAGCTTTTTCAAGCTCTAATCCCAGAATCCAGGAACTCGGACCTGAGCGAAACTTTTCCAATGCCCGACAGAGATAGCGAGACGTTTCTGTGACGGATGAAACGCTCTCGGACACAATTTGTGTTGGACATCTTTTCCTTTTGTTTACCGAATGTAACATACTGCAAATGACACAAAATCATACATGTGGTTGTGCGCCAAGGCTTTTTGTAGGAAAAAAAAAAAAAAAAAAACATTTCTCTTATTGTTCACGATTTGTTTGAATATACAAGGGGAAAGTGTCACAGACATGCTCTCTAACCATGCACACGACAATATTCACAGTTTGAATGCATGAACGAGATTAGTAGAGGTTACTGCAGTTAGATCAAGGATGTAATCATTATACATAAGATTGAAAGACACGCAGTTCATCGGCAAGTCTGCGTGACCGCGAGTTCATTGAAGGTCTTAAAATGGTGTGATTCCTTTTATCGATTACCTAGAGAAAAATAGAAGTACAATCCTTGCAGTACATCCATGTAATTGTTATCAGTCCATCATAGATTTATAATTCACGCAATTTTTGAAAGCATGATGATTACCTCTTTCTAATTTGTGTCGCTAGCGATGAAAAGGCAGCAAAAATGATGCAGTAATATTTGACACTTCAACATTACGTTTTAGTTGGGGTATTTGCAATTTCTGTTTGCTCACAATGGTTTTTTGGGGGGGGGGTTTCTTGTTTCAGCCGATTTCTTGTTTGTGAAAAGTGTCATTACAAGGTGCAAATTATCAAGACTAGTAAAAGACAATCAAACATGCACCAGAAATGGTCACTCAGCTTAAACCTTGTCTTTACTAACTTCTAGCGAAAGATTGCACATGCTTATTTTCAAATGATCAATATTGCTACACATTTGTTTCTATTTTGAATTATTTATTTTGCATGTTGTAACTGCATGGTATGGAGGGGTAACAAGTTCTGAAAATTGTTTTGCACACTATACGTTCAGCAATAATTTGCTACATTTAGGTATAAGTGACGATTACGATATTTATTGGAATTCAAAATGTGTCAAAGTTTCTACTGTAACGGCCTCCAGCTGTAACTGTGGCTTATATTACTAGTGATGAATAGCACATGTGTTTTTTCTATCTCAAACTCACATTAGGAGATCAGTCCGCTTGAACGCGGGTTGGCAGGTTTGGTGAAGGGCTGTTTTATGTAGCAATAGATCCCAAGTGTGCCTGCTAGAACTAAAATCCTGTGTTTATAATTCATTCATCTTTTGTAAATCAGTGCAACACTCTCCTCACCTTAAATGGCATCAAACTGAAAGCGTTCCATTGGGATGTTTATTAGAGTTTATGAGTGTTTATGTGATAACATTGTTCTGCTACATCCCTCGTGGAAATGAACCGTGGTTTTGGCATGGTGATTATAGATTCTGTCAAAATAACAATTACTAGCGTTATGTTTACAGCAAAACAATAGTAAACATTCATAAGGGATATTCACACCTTTGTAAAGGGAACCTCCACTTACATCAGAAGACAAAATAACTAGATTATGAAAGTTTCTTATAATGATTGAAGAAGATTTCTAATGAAAATTGTTCGTAACACTTTACAATAAGGTTCTATACATTGACGTTAACATTAGTTAAAGGAATATTCCGGGTTCAGTACAAGTTCAGCTCAATCGACAGCATTTGTGGCGTAATGTTGATTACCACAAAAAGTAATTTCGACTCGTCCCTCCTTTTCTTTAAAAAAAAAAAAGCACAAATCGGGGGCCTGGGTATCTCAGCGAGTAAAGACGCTGACTATCACACCTGGAGTCGTGAGTTTGAATCCAGGGGTGTTGAGTGACTCCAACCAGGTCTCCTAAGCAACCAAATTGGCCCAGTTGCTAGGGAGGGTAGAGTCACATGGGGTAACCTCCTCGTGGTCACTATAATGTGGTTCTCGCTCTCAATGGGGCGTGTGGCGAGATGTGCGTGGATGCCGCGGAGAGTAGCGTGAAGCCTCCACGTGCTCAACAAGCCACGTGATAAGGCAACTGAGATTCGTCCTCCGCCACCCGGATTGAGGCGAGTCACTACGCCACCACGAGGACTTAGAGCGCATTGGGAATTGGGCATTCCAGATTGGGGAGAAAAAAAAAAAAAAGCACAAATGTGTGTTCCAGTGAGACACTTACAATGGAAGTCAGTGGGGCCAATCTGTAAACGTTAAAATACTCACTGTTTCAAAAGTATAGACACAAGACATAATATGCGTGAACGACCGTAAAAACGACAATTTTAAACAACTTTATAGCTCAAATAATACGCAAGTTTTAACAAAAATGAATGCAAGTGCTTTAATAAAATTATAAACTTCACATTTCTGCCTTTAATCCCTCCAAAAATTGGCCCCATTGACTTCCATTGTAAGTGTCTCGCTGGAACACAGATTTGTGCTTTTTTTTAAAGAAAACGAGGGACGAGTCAAAATTAATTTTTGTGGTTATCAACATTATGCCACAAATGCTGTCGATTGAGCTGAACTTGTATTGAACCCGGAATATTCCTTTAATGCATTAGGTATCATAAACCAACAATAAACAATATGTTAATCATGATTAGTACATTTATAAATACATAATTATTTCTTGTTACTTCATGTTAGAATAATAAATACTGTAAAAATATTGTTCATTGTTAATTTGTGTTTACTATTGCATTAACTGATGTTAACATTGATGATAACAATTTTCTTGTAAAAGTTTATATTTTAAACTTATATAAACCATAGCTACACTATTTTAGCAGAAACTATGATTACCATAGTAATTTTTCAGGAATCTCTGGAAAGTCCAATTTGATATCTGTTTTGTCAAATGTGATGCAAGCAAATATCGTTAGCATTTATTTATTTTTTTATTTTATCCCCTTTTCTCCCAATTTGGAATGCCCAATTCCCACTACTTACTAGGTCCTCATGGTGGCGCGGTTACTCACCTCAATCCGGGTGGCGGAGGACAAGTCTCAGTTGCCTCCGCTTCCGAGACCGTCAATCCGCGCATCTTATCACGTGACTCGTTGTGCATGACACCGCGGAGACTCACAGCATGTGGAGGCTCATGCTACTCTCCACGATCCACGCACAACTTACCACACGCCCCATTGAGAGCGAGAACTGCTAATCACGACCACGAGGAGGTTACCCCATGTGACTCTACCCTCCCTAGCAACCGGGCCAATTTGGTTGCTTAGGAGACCTGGCTGGAGTCACTCAGCACGCCTTGGATTCAAACTCGTGACTCCAAGGGTGTTAGTCATCGTCAGTCCTCGCTGAGCTACCCAGGCCCCCGATATAGCATTTATGAAAAATAAGAGCATTAGATAATGTTAAAAACTCCAAATATTTAATAACAACATGACTGCACATCTAAAAGCGAAGTTTGTGTTTCATTGAGTTTAAAACCCTGTTTTGTCGAATGACAGAATCAAGGATCGGAAATCCATGTGAATCCATTTTCCTGAATTCAGACGTATGTGTGATGATACTGCTTGCATAACTTTTAAAGACGAACGTTATGGACCTTAGTGAGGGTGCATGCCAGGTTTAATTTGACATGAATGAAAATGAAGGTGTGAGGGTAAGAACTACAGTTCGTTCAACATATCAAACTGTCTTCGTAAACCGATGGCGATTTATGATTGCAACTAAAATATGGCCTGTCTAAAGGTTTTAACAGAATCATACATTTAAAGGTAAATTATACTAAATTCATGATGGATATTATAGCATATTTGTTTTTATGAAATGGGGTGCATCTGTAAACATGCTGTGGTCCACTATGAAGTCAAACAACAGTTAAAGTCAACATGAAAGCAAAACTGACCCTATTTACTTTCTTAATACACGTTTGTGGTCTTATTGTGAAAGACTCATTAGTGCATGTAATGACTTACTCTGCCTCTCTCCTTGTCTGCTGACGCCATTAAGCCCTCTTATTTTCAACCACCTGTCACTTAAAGACACTTTACACCATGCAATCAATTGCTGATGGGATGAATCTGTTTTTTAGTTTCTTAGAATATCTCGTTTCACTCAGAAATATGTCAAATAACGCTGTTTCATGTTGACCTTAAAGATATAAAGAGAATGATGAAAGGGGTATTTCTTCACATAATGAGCAGCATCTGGCACATGTGTAATGACCTGCCTTTGGTCAAATTGTTTTTGCACAGGAGAGAGCCATACAATCCGCTGAGAAGGTTCGAGCTTTAGTTGCGCGTTAGCCTTTAGCGTGTGTGTGTGTGTGTGTGTGCGCCCATACTTCATGCCATGCAGTGGTGTTTTTCCGTTGCGAGGGGTAGCGGCCGGGCCTTTGTTTAGTTTCTTGATGTGATACTTTCAGATGGCTCCTTCGCCATGGAAGCGGAGCAGATTTGTTTTGACGTTCAGACAGGGGATACGTGGAGCGCTCCATAGCACACTTCTCTCTCATCATCGAACAAAGCCAAAGAGTCTTTTCTGATTAATGCAGACAGAGTCGTGACATGTAAAACAACAATTATGCTCAGAATGAAGCATGGGGAAGCTCTGCTCCAACACCTAGTGAGCTGTCTTGCTGTCTACTGTCTACATAGGCAGCTACCTTCTAAGGCAACATCCTGTTTAGAATGTTCAACCGATTCAGAACGCTCCACAAAGGCAGCTAACACCATGACACCCTAATAAGCATAAAAATACACAAAAATCTGCGTTCCAGTGAGACACAATTTTTGGAGGGTTTAAAAGCAGAAATGTGAAGCTTACATTTCTCACGCTTGTTTCATTGAGTTTAAAACACAGTTTTGTCGAATGAGAATTGAAATGTAAATCGGTGTCTAAGGCTACACTGCATGCGTCCTTTGCAGCGAACAAAGAATGAGCAATGGGAAATCGTTATAGTTCATACAACACCAAAAACATTGATTAAAGAAATAGTTCAATATATTTGTAAATCGACTATTTGACTCAATATTTGTTCATGCAAAGCATTAAATAAGCATAAATAATTTGCATGTTTATTCAGGTATCATGGTGTTAGCTTAGCAGCAGCTAACATTAGACTATATCAACAGTGAGAGTTTGGCCGTAAGAAGCTTTCTTACATGGCAGTATATTATGCTATCTACCTTTTTGGAAGCGCACCCATGATGCTTTGAAATGCTGCCTGGGTAGGCTGCTCACTAAGGTTTTGGAACAGAGTTAGAGTTTAGATACATGCAAGCATCTAGCTTTAATGAGTCATTTTTGTTGTCTCAGAAAAAGAAATGATGAAAAAATGGCAAATGCACAAAATTTCAACTCTTTAAATGTAAAAATGTATATGAAAAAATAAACATTTATATAAAAATGTTTCTCAATTTTATTTTTTATTGTATATTTTTTTTTGGTGTATAGGGCTCTCATATATATATATAGGAGAGCCCTATACACTGCAAAAAAATAAATAAAAATAATAATAATTTTTGTCTTATTTCCTAGTAAAAAATATAGAAACATTTTATAAACAAGGAAAAAAAATAGCGAGATATTACATCTCGTTTTCAAATAAATTGACAAAATTTAGTGAGGTTTATGCTTAAAACAAGAAAACAAATATTTGCCAATGGTATAAGAAAAATAAACTTGTTTTCCCCATTTTTCTAACCCCATTGGCAAGGAGGTGTTTTTTTCTTGTTTGAAGCATACACGTTACTACATTTTGTTTGATATCTCTGAAAACAAGACAAAGTAGCTCCTCAAGTACACTGGCTGCCAAAGGTTTGGAATAATGTACAGATTTTGCTCTTATGGAAATAAATTGGTACTTTTATTCACCAAAGTGGCATTCAGCTGATCACAATGTATAGTCAGGACATTAATAATGTGAAAAATTACTATTACAATTTGAAAAAAATAAAAATGTTCAGAACTTCTTAAACTACTTCAAAGAGTTCTCATGAAAAATCCTCCACGTGCAGCAATGACAGCTTTACAGATCCTTGTTATTCTAGCTGTCAGTTTGTCCAGATACTCAGGTGACATTTCACCCCACACTTCCTGTAGCACATAGATGTGTCTGTCTTGTCGGGCACTTCTCACGCACCTTACAGTCTAGATGATCCCACAAAAGCTCAATGGGGTTAACATCCATAATACTCTTTTCCAATTATCTGTTGTCCAATGTCTGTGTTTCTTTGCCCACTCTAACCTTTTCTTTTTGTTTTTCTGTTTCAAAAGTGGCTTTTTCTTTGCAATTCTTCCCATAAGGCCTGCACCCCTGAGTCTTCTCTTTACTGTTGTACATGAAACTGGTGTTTAGCGAGTAGAATTCAATGAAGCTGTCAGCTGAGGACATGTGAGGCGTCTATTTCTCAAACTAGAGACTCTGATGTACTTATCCTCTTGTTTAGTTGTACATCTGGTCTTCCACATCTCTTTCTGTCCTTGTTAGAGCCAGTTGTCCTTTGTCTTTGAAGACTGTAGTGCACACCTTTGAAATCTTTCAAAGCATTGTAGAGCCTTCATTCCTCAAAACAATGATTGACTGATGAGTTTCTAGAGAAAGCTGTTTCTTTTTTGCCATTTTTGACCTAATATTGACCTTAAGACATGCCAGTCTATTGCATACTGTGGCAACTCAAAAACAAACACAAAGACAATGTTAAGCTTCATTTAATGAACCAAATATCTCTCAACTGTGTTTGATATAATGGCAAGTGATTTTCTAGTACCAAATGATCAATTTATCATGATTACTCAAGGATAAGGTGTTGGAGTGATGGCTGCTGTCTAGATTTGATCAAAAATGACTTTTTTCAAATAGTGATGGTGCTGTTTTTTACATCAGTAATGTCCTGACTATACTTTGTGATCAGTTGAATGCCACTTTGGTGAATTAAAGTACCAATTTCCTTCCAAAACAGCAAAATCTGTTCATTATTCCAAACTTTTGTCCGCCAGTGTAAATGTATCTGGTTTTAAAATGTTTAGATATTTTTACTGGAAAACAAGACAAAAATATAAATGTTTTTGCAGTGCAGACATTAGCGATGATGGTCCTACGTTACTTTTATTATCACTATTATCTATGTCATTAGAAGCTAAATAAATTTAGTTGAGAAACTAAAATGTGTAAGATATTAAGACTTGTTCTGAGAGAATATTATGAATGAAGTTTGTTTTTCTTACCACTTAAGCATTATTTTTTAAGAATAAATATGACAAAAAGTAGTGAGGTTTATGCTTAAGTAACATAATTGCCAATGGAGCGAGAAACATTAACTTAATTCAAGATATATCCCTTGACAACAAGTTTTTTTACTCAATTTTGCTCCTCAAGTTAAAGCGTCTTGTTTTAAGAATGTTTAGATATTTTAAAACTGATGAGTGCTCTTATTTGTACCTGAACGCATAAACAAGTTAGTAAAAATATTTATTAAACATGCAAGGGGCAATTACTGAATTTTGCGAATAACAAGCGCTCCAATTCTGCATGAGCTGTCTAATCAGAAATTAGAGAAAGATTAAGAAACTCGCGACTAAATCACATCGCATCGGATGCAACCTAACTTCTTAATTGGACACGGAGTGTATTCCTAATATATAAAACGAATGTACCTCACACTTCTTTCTCATCCATCCTTTTTGGTTTCTTTCTTGTGCATTAATCCTGATGTTCTGAATATGATTCATGCAGTGTGTATTTTATCACCCACAAATTGAGCACAGGGACATTTTTATAACTACAGTTTGTTTCAAAACGATATCAGTTTGTGCAATACAAGAGCATATGTCAGATATGGTAATAAAAAGGCATATTTTATCTATGCTTTATATATATATATATATAGATATATACTGTATGTATGTAATTTAAAAATATCAGTTATCTTGAAGCAAGTGTATTTTATAATAGTAGAATTTGCTGTATTTACTTGCCATTTTTTATTTAGACTTTTTTTGTAAGAAAAAAATTCATATGATCAACTTGTAGGAGATTTGTGCTGCCTGTAAGATGCGAGGACTGCGTGTTTGATGATGGCTGATCTGGGGTCTGGTTTCCAGAGGTTTAAATCTGAACTATTAGCCAGTACAGATGACCAAACAGATCCTGGGTCAGTTTCTGCTTCACCTTCTCCGAGGACAGGAAGACAGTAGACAATTCGCCCCTCGAATCATGTTGTGCCTGTATATTTATTGACATTTTTTAATGTACAATTTTAGGACTTGCATGCGGCAGAATGGGACTTTTAATTCCCCAAGCGAGCGTTTCAATTTGTACATCTTCTTTGTGAAATCTCCCGTTTGTTCACTAGATTGGAAACAAAATACAGAATACATGGAATATTGTCTGCTGTAGTTCTCGTAATGAGGACGTTATTTGTTGTAAAGACAGGTTTGCCCACTTTCTGAAACATAGATCATCATGTATATCAATAGACAAATAAACTATAGGATTAATTTTGTTTGTGTTGCCATCTCTCGTCTCACACTGTTAGACCTTATCATGCTTTGTCCAAAAATGTTGCTGTAAAGTTCTTTTCGCACCTAATAATGACTTTCATTTTGACACTTGCAAATATAAAATAATGTTTCATTACAGTGGCTATTCACAATAAGGTTTAATGAGAAAGATTAACACAGGCATTTTTGTTTGGGTTAATCAGTTTATGGCAATCAGGTTAATATGGCATTTTAAGTGATGCATACATAATCGGAATAAGACCAAATTCTGATTAATATTAGAATATTCTTGTGCATGTAAACATTATAGTTCAAACACACTGAAGTGAATTTAAGGAAGCAGTTATCTTAGCAGATGCTTGTGACTTACAGTTCACTATAACAGGTTCAGTATTTCTCTTGCAGGAACAGACTTACCATGGTACCAAAATAACCACTTCTATGGCAACAAATATAAAAGAATATTCCTTCTTTATAATAATAATAATAATAATAATAACAACAATAAAATGTAAGTGTAAACAATACTTATATTATTATTTTTATTTTAATAAAAATGTAATCCATAATAATAATAGTAATAATAATAATAATAATAATAATAATAATAAAAGTAAATGTATTATGTTATTATTAATACAATTTAATTGATATTATAATTCCATTAAATTAGTATATTATTAATATAATTATTATCAATGACATTTTCTTATTATTATGTACAGTAAATTTCATTTTAATAATATAATTGATAATAATAAATAATAAATTGATATTGTTATTATTAATACAATGTAATTGATAATAATAATCATATAATTCAGTAACAATTATTACTATAAATTACATTTTATTAATAATAATAGTTATTTTTATTACCACTTGCATATTATTAATAATAATAATAATAATAATAATAACAACAATAAAATGTAAGTGTAAACAATACTTATATTATTATTATTATTATTTTAATACAAATGTAATCCATAATAATAATAGTAATAATAATAATAGTACATTTATTATGTTATTATTAATACAATTTAATTGATAATATAATTCCATAACAATTATTATTATTAATGACATTTTATTATTAATATAGTATATTATTAATATAATTATCAATTAAATTCTTATTATTATGTACAGTAAATTTCATTTTATTAATATAATTAATAATAATAATAAATTGATATTGTTATTATTAATACAATGTAATTGATAATATTATAATTCAGTAACACATTACTATAAATGACATTTTATTAATAATAGTATTTTATTACCAATTACATATTATTATTATTATTATTATTATTATTATTATTATTATTATTATTAATTAATAATAATAGGTCATTGATAATAAAAAAATAACTTGGAAAGTTTTTATTACTAAAAATATCATATATAATTTATTTACAAAAAATATTAACACTAACAACAACAACAATAATAATAATAATAATAATAATAATAATAATAATAATAATAAGAGGTTTGAGGCAGTGTGTAGGTTATAGGGTAGGTTAACGGTGCTAAAGGCACACTTTAAGGTAAATGTGCTTTTTTGTGGTCAAAAAAAGTGTATCAAGATTGAAAAAATACATTTCTTTTTATTGAATATTGATGGAGCAACATCATTTGTGTACAAAAATTAATTAAGAACGGAAGGTTGTTTTGATTAAAATCACAACCTCATTTAAAAGAAAAAAAAAAAAAGAAAAAGTTGGAAAAGGACCCAAATTATAGGGCAAAAACATCTGAAACAGCAAAATGCTTTTTTTAGATGAACAAATTAAGATATTTCTTATTCCATATAACCACTTCAGAAAAGGGTGAACAATTTCCTGTTAATTTCAATCACATCTGGCATTTCACAACATCTCAAGTATAAACAAATTAATCTCCATTGTGATTGGATCACTCAATGTGAGCCCACTTTGTGCCCACATTGTTTTTTATATATAACAAATCTATTCAACCCACTTAAGAAAAACGATGTGTTTTATGGGAGGGACACGTAAAACAGGAGGGTAAACAAACTGAAACTGAGAGAGACAAAAACTGAGGGAAAAGGAGAAACAGATCTTTGTGCTGCTCAATTAAAACTGTCTCAGGTGTGCTTCGTTTGTGAACGAATCTTTAAGTGAACGAATCGTTCTCTTTCACTTCTATACACAGACTCATATTTCTCATTCACTGAAGTCTCTTCCTTTTAAAGCCAACAAGCTCTAGTTTGAAGCGTGAGACTGCTTTGGTGACTTTTCTTGCATGTAAAGACTAACTATTGAGCGAGCCAATAACATTCGAATGCGGGCTGTGAAGAAACATAATTGGTTTCCCCCACTGAATGTATGCACGCCCCTTCACTGTACGTGATTCGAAACAAGCACATTTTAATATAGTGTAATAAAACATGTGAACGACTCTGTGCTGTTTAACTAATCAACTGAATCAATGATTCTATTACTCGCTCATAACACATAAAGTACGTTCATTTGTCGCCACCTACTGGCGTAAATGTGTAATCTCAAGAAATGGCCATTGAGCTAATCTTTATGTGAATGGATTCAAAAGACTTGAGTCACTGATATGAATCAAAATCCCCATCATTAGTCTCCTATCACCCCTTCTGCCCCACCCTCTAGCTCTCATTGGTCAAACAAACAGGTAGTCCTGCTCCTAAATTACAATATTCAATGATGCAGAAGTTGGCACGTCTGGACACTCACATGAACAGAGCAATGAAAGTGCCAAAGTCAGATTTTACACTCTTCAGGAAGTCAGTCTTCAGATGGATTACATACTGTTGAACATTAAACTGACTATATTCAACTGATATACAAGAAAGTATTTGAAAATAAAATAATTGACACTTTACTGTTCAATAAAAAGGTAGATAATAATGTGCACAGCTGGCTCACCTGTCTTGGGTTAGTCATCACAGGCTGTGACAGGTGTCACGGCATGTCAGTGCTCATTGCCTTTGTGCCAGGCTAGATGCTAGTTATGCCACCTGGCTGTGCCCGTCAGATTCAATCCAACTATTCAACAACAACAACACTCATGACTGATTTACCTCAGTCTCTTTCAACATGTTTATTGGACTGCTATTGGAACACTAAAACTGAGTTGATATGATCACGCATTCATAAAATGTGAAAATATCAGTGTTATAGCAGGTGAAACATTTTGAGGATGTTACAATAATTTTTTATCTCAGCTTACAGAAATATGAAGACACAACTATGAATAAGCCCGACTTGACTGCACTGGCTCCACCAATGGCATAAATGAATGCAACACTTCTTTTTTTTTTTTTACATTTTATCCCCTTTTCTCCCAATTTGGAATGCCCAATTCCCACTACTTAGTAGGTCCTCGTGGTGGCGCGGTTACTCACCTCAATCCGGGTGGCGGAGGACAAGTCTCAGTTGCCTCTGCTTCTGAGACCGTCAATCCGCGCATCTTATCACGTGACTCACTGTGCATGACACCGCGGAGACTCAGAGTATAAACATTCAGCACACAAATTAAAACCACGTTACGTCCTAGTGTGATTATTAAACCACAAAGGCTGTGATTTAATGAGATAAATATATAGTTTGCATGTGCTGCGCACTTTAAATGCGAGCACTTATGAATGTGTGGAGCCGGTGTTGTGTCTCATACCATTCAGCATTGTACGCTCTGTTTGTACTAGATGACAGTGAGCAGAGCGCTGATTCACTTTGTTGCACGAGGTACATACAGACTACATATTAATATCATTAAAAGCTGCTGTTTGCAGTTTAATAATTACATTGGCTCACTGTGACAAGGAGGGTGGGGCCGGGCCGTGAGGATACACGGCCGGCCCTGAATCGGGCTAATCAGCCAGAAGGGAGATAAAGACGAACCAGAGGTGCCAGTTTGAGAGAGAGAGAGAGAGACGCACGCGACCACGTTGTGTGTGTCGTTGTTTTATGTTGTTTTAAGTTCATTTATATCATTAAACTTTACGTTGACTGTTCAGCCGGTTCCCGCTTCCTCCTTGCCTGTCCTTTATCTGCCTGGGGACGGAGGGGTTGCTTCTGGCCGCGAGAGCCGGAGGAAACACTGACGTCTGCCGAAGAAGGGGAGGAGTGGTTCCACTCGCCATTGGTTGGAGGACTCACTGTCATCCACCGGGGGAGGAGCGAGCTAGCGCCTGCCAGAGGGGGGAGGAGTGGTTGAGGACCGGGTGACAGCATATCCAGGAGCGGGCTAGCAAGTTTTTCTCTCTTTCTCTCTATGTAATTCCACCTCGCTCTTTCTCCCTCCCAGGGCTCCAAATGGCATGGAAGACCTGCCAGCAGGCACGGCCGGAAGGGCAATGCCCACCATCCAGGAAGGGAGTGCATCATGCCGGGGATTTCCCCGGATTGAGTCGGGCAATGGAGGAGTGTGACGAGGATGAGGGCCGGGCCGGGCCGTGAGGATACACGGCCGGCCTTGAATCGGGCTAATCAGCCAGGAGGGGGATAAAGACGAGCCGGAGACACCAGTTCGAGAGAGAGAGAGAGATGCACGTGGCCGTGTTGTGTGTGTCTTTATGTTTTATGTTGTTTTACGTTCATTTATATCATTAAACTTTATGTTGACTGTTCAGCCGGTTCCCGCCGCCTCCTTGCCCATCCTTTATCTGTTACACTCACATAGCGACTTGCCTTTACGGAAGCGAGAAACTACCATCAAAACACAGAAACAGAAAGGGCTTCACTCCGAAATAAAAGCTTCCGCCAAAATAAAAGCTCAATTTAAATGAAAAACAAAAAACAAAACATAAGACAGAAATATATCACTCCTGTATAGTTATGTAATATTGCAGCACACTAGTACACTGTATAGTGTAATTAAAAACCACACACACACACACACACACCTCAGAGTGACCATAAGAGTGCCGTAAGGGCGTTTACGGTACAGAAAGCTGCTTCGTTGCATAACATGCAGCCAAATGTGAAGCTCAAACTGTGGCTCTCTGTGCCTGTCGGTTTGTT
This sequence comes from Myxocyprinus asiaticus, assembly GCF_019703515.2. Classification (NCBI taxonomy): domain Eukaryota; kingdom Metazoa; phylum Chordata; class Actinopteri; order Cypriniformes; family Catostomidae; genus Myxocyprinus; species Myxocyprinus asiaticus. Next base: position 35,158,028 of record NC_059387.1, read on the forward strand.
CCATGCCAACGCATCCCGACTGGGGCCATCTCGCTAATTACTGTCCAGAGATGAAGACAGAGATGTGGCTAACTTATTACATTAATCTCACATGGCAGGAGAGGTTGACTGCGAGGGTCTTAGTAACTTTAAATGTGTCATATAAGTAAAAGTCTGCACCCCAATTCGCAAAACTATCCACAAGCTAGGTACTGAATTCTATGGAAGCCCATTTCCACTACATAAATTCTGAGATTATTCTGAGATAATAATTACTGAGATAAAAAGACATAATTATAAGATGCTAAATCACCAATTCTCCAAGGCATTGGGCTCTTTGGAATGAAGCATCAAGTTACAGCATGAAGAACAACAGTGATGTATACACTTTGCATGTAGTAGAAGTTTGTGAATCAGGACCAGTGTTGGCGAGTGGTCATAAAGTTCTTTCATACTTTCAGAAATCAGAATTATACTTTATTCCCTCCCCAATCTGGAATGCCCAATTCCCAAAGTCCTCGTGGTGGCGTAGTGACTCGCCTCAATCCGGGCAGTGGAGGACGAATCTCAGTTGCCTCTGCGTCTGAGACCGTCAATCCATGCATTTTATCACGTGGCTTGTTGAGCACGTTACCATGGAGACGTAGCGCATGTGGAGGCTTCACGCTATTCTCCGCAGCATCCACGCACAACTCACCACGCGCCCCACCGAGAGTGAGAACCACATTATAGCGACCACGAGGAGGTTACCCCATGTGACTCTACCCTCCCTAGCAACCGGGCCAATTTGGTTGCTTAGGAGACCTGGCTGGAGTTACTCAGCACGCCCTAGATTCAAACTCGCAACTCCAGGGGTGGTGGTCAGCATCAATACTCGCTGAGCTACCCAGGTACCCCAAATTTATGTATTTTTAAAGTATTTTATAAATATATATTTGAAGTCAAAGAATAATCTCAAATATTCTGGGTGGGGCCAGGCCCACCCCGGCCCACCCTTGGCTACACCCCTGAATGGCAGTTTTGGATTGAGTAAAATAAGGTCTGTGGTAAACATTAAAATATGTGGCTGTTTTGTCCCACAACATAAATTACACACTTTCACCATTTAAATGTGCATTTTGAGTTCACGTGAATTAACTAGTTCACATAAATGATTCACTGATTCATCTGAGCCCCGCGTAGCCTTAAAGGTACTTTGCTTTTTTTTTTTTTTTAAGCGAAATATTTGTTTAATTGCTGCTGTTTATTACTATAAGTCGACTAATGTATTTTCTAGTTTTGTTAGTGTACATTAAGTAGCCTATACATTTATGTTCAATGCAGTGTTGTCACCCTATTTGTTTAACCCTGTAAAAATAAACCATGGTTTTACTGTAGTAATAATGTAGAAATCATGACTGTTGCCATGGTTAATTTTGTGGTTACTATGGTTGTTCTTCAATTAGTGTGGTCACGATTCCAAAATATGAGGTTTAATAATCACTCTATGATATATCATATTTTTAATTCGATTAACTGTCCATTTGTGTGTAAAGGAGTATCAGAACACACGCGTGTGAGCATTTGTACGCAGCCGTCTGTATATCAGACAGCGTTCGTTACTTCCAGTACTGTAGAAACACTGGTATCGTTACATCATTTTAGTATCAACTTTGTACCATAGTACCATGGTTAAACTATAGTTACTGTAGTACAACCTTGGTTAAATTTTGTAAGGAAATGTCACCTAATTAAATACTGTAGCTATCAGGAGATATTATTGAATTATGCATATGCTATTTTTGTCCATCATATGCTTGTTATTTCTAAAATATGCTCTTTAAATAGCTGTAATGCAGTTAGCTACTTTTTGTTAGTAGCATGTAGTGTACTTTAAAAAAAAAAAGTAGCTTGGAAAACTATAGTTTTAAAGTAGCTTCCTCAACACTGGTTGGGACACACACTTTTGTGTATTTGGCAGGAAATAGTTTGAGTGCTCTTCTATCTAGTAATGTTTGTGATGTCATCGACGTTGAGTGCTTTCATAACTGAGGTATGTAACGTAATGTGCTCAGTACTGTTAGCGTGAGAGATATCATGGGCCAGCGAGACTCAGACTTTTAATTCCATTTAAAAGGAATGATTTAATTGGATTGGATCTCCCTCCATAAAAGCATAAACAGACAATCCTGAGAAAGCAACTTTCCTAAAAGCAAGTCGTACATACAGAATACAGTATGAGTCTGAAATATCAGTACAGCTATAGCAGTTTATCAGATGCGAGTTTACAAAAGGCTGACAAACTTTTAATTTAAAAAAAATATCCTATTCCACAATTATGTGGGAGTGCTATTCCTCACATGCACCATGAAAACCAATAAAAACACCCATGATGTTACACCCTAGCGATGGTAGCAAACTATTAACCTTAGTTAACATGACTTAACTAAGATCTGTGTCTCACTGGAACACAGATTTTTGCTTTATTTAAAGAAACGGAGGACGAGTTGAAATACATTTTTGTGGTAATCAACATTATGCCACAAATGCTGTCGACTGAGCTCAACTCAGTGTTCCTTTAATGTTTTTATTTTGACACAACCAAACTATAAAAGCAATTAGGTAGGACGTGCTATATAGTAAATAACGTTACAGCTGAAGGGTTAAATAAAACTTTATGTAATTATTACAGTTCCGCTAAGAAAATACAGCCAAAGCATATTTTATAAAAACTGGCAACCAGATTTGATCTACAGCCATCTAAAAGCATGCATGTGAACAACAGAAAAACTTCCATGCACCCAAAATTAAATAAAGTCATCTTGGAGCATTTTGCAACTATGAGCTCAATCAAAGCACTCTTGAAGCGACAGATGGAGAAGTTGAAGTTGTCATCCGTCTCATTTGGCCTTTGGTCATGACTGAGAAGTTTAATGTTGACGTGCTGAAGCTGATCTTGATCGAGTGATGGACCGGCCATTAGCAGCGCTTCAAGCCCGAACAGGAAATGGACAGCACGTAATGCATTACAGGATGAGAGTGTTTGTAATGTGTAATGTTCATCAATGCTTTAGTAATGCAAAGCCTTGTTTATCATGCCAGTAATGCTTTTTTGAATCTTCAACAAACTGGTCTCGTTGACTTCGGTTGCATTTTTCCAAAAATATTGTTATGCGGCTTGTTGTACGTATTGCGGCAGCTCGACTGACAGAGCGTTGCACTTGTGATGTAAAGGAGTGGGGTATGAGTCCTAAAGAGCACGCATATCGACAAGTGTCATAGAAGCACCAGAAAATGACACAATTGTGTTTTCAATCTCACATTTGCCTTTTCTGACTCTATTGGTCAGGTTTAGGTTTAAGGTTTAGGGGAGGGATGTTTTAAAAACCTCATCTGTTTGGGAGAACACTGAAATCGCTTTTAGCGCCACACAGTTGAAATTTCACCTCCAAACTGCTGCGATACGTGTAATGAATCATATACTTTACAGCTTCCATAGTTTAAGTATGGTTTTACTATAGTAATATTAAAGCAACTATGAAAAGTAAGATAAGCAACCATGTTGTTGTTTATGGAAACCATGTATTAATTCATTTATTTATTTATTTCTGCATTTGTACAATTCATGACAGTTCAATGCCGTTTTAAAGTAGCTTCCTCAACACTGGTTGGGACACACACTTTTGTGTATTTGGCAGGAAATAGTTTGAGTGCTCTTCTATCTAGTAATGTTTGTGATGTCATCGACGTTGAGTGCTTTCATAACTGAAGTATGTAACGTAATGTGCTCAGTACTGTTAGCGTGAGAGATATCATGGGCCAGCGAGACTCAGACTTTTAATTCCATTTAAAAGGAATGATTTAATTTGATTGGATCTCCCTCCATAAAAGCATAAATGGACAATCCTGAGAAAGCAACTTTCCTAAAAGCAAGTCGTACATACAGAATACAGTATGAGTCTGAAATATCAGTACAGCTATAGCGGTTTATCAGATGCGAGTTTACAAAAGGCTGACAAACTTTTAATTTAAAAAAATATCCTATTCCACAATTATGTGGGAGTGCTATTCCTGACATTCCTGACCACAATTCAGGACAGTTCAATGCATTCAACATCTTTTTTTATGTCCGCCAAAGCCAAAGCTTATAATGCCTACTGTAGTGCGGAGGAGGGTGGGGCCGGGCCGAAATGACGCACGCCCGGACCCCAATCAGCCTGATGAGGCGAGCGAGGGATAAAGGCGACCGGAGACGGCAGTTCGAGAGAGAGGGAGAACTACAGGCAGCTGTCCAGCATGTTTGTTTGTTATTTGGCTTTTGCTTTAAATTCACTATTAAATTATGAGTTACACCTTCAAGCCGGTTCTCGGACTCCCTGACCGCCTGGAGCGATGGAGCCCCTGCCAGGGGCAGTGGAGTGCCATGCTGGCCGCCAGAAACGCGGAGGGGTCGAGGGAAGACCGCTGTCCGCGTTTTTGGTGGCCGGCAGGGCACTCCACTGCCCCTGGCAGCGGCTCCATCGCTCCAGGCGGTCAGGGAGTCCAGACCCTCCTTGCCTCGCGGACGGAGGCCGTTCCTCATGTCTGGGTGGTCAGGCTACTCCGTCCCCCGGTGGATGGCAGCGTCGAGGACTCTACAACAGGCATCCCTCCTCCCTCCGAGTTTTTGGCACCAATGTAAAGGGGTTATAAGGGAAGGGAGGAGGTGAGAATCGGCTTGAAGGTGTAACTCATAATCTTAATTGTTTTACACAATTTAAATAAATTTTTTTAGCTTAATACCATTGCATTTCTAGTAAAACCACAATAACCACAACATTTTAAGTACAATAGTTTTAATTTTTCTATATTATTATTACGATTTTACTACGAATATCAAGGTTAAAATATGGTTACTATAGTAAAACTATGGTAAATTTATTGCGAGGGCTCGCAAAACTATTGCGAAGAAATGCAAACTATTGCGAGAGAATGCAAAACTTATTGCAAAACTATTTCAGAAAAAAAATCCCACTCTGTCCTCTTAGGGGCTCCATAAATGTTAGATGATGTTTGAAGCTGAGGAGAACCATTATCAATTCAATTCAGGTTTATCTGTATAGCAATTTTCACAACAAATATCGTTCCAAAGAAGCTTAACGAAGAACATCTTCCGCTGACCTCCTCATACACCCCCCCCCCCGCCCCCCCAGTTTGAAAACCCCTGTAATAAATAACTCTCATATCTATCTAAAGAGCTATGTGACGATTTCTCAAAATCTCTCCTTCTTATAGGCTTGCACCAACATGAGGGTAATTTGGCGAATAAATGATGACAGTATCTTAATTTTTGGATGAACTATCCCTTAAATGGGACACTTCTTCCATTATGAATGCTTGTAGATCAACGTACAGTTTAATTAAAAATTTTACATTTGAAAATAACAACAACAACAAAATGGAAGATAAACATCATATAAAGGTAGGACTACTAGACTTTTGAACTCTTTCAACCAAAGCACTAATTGTAAATGAAATTATAACAGATCATAGTTTGGATGCGCTCTGTTTGACTGAAACCTGGCTTAAACCGCATGAATATAATAGTTTCAATGAAACTACTCCCCCAGGTTATTGTTTTAAACATGAGCCTCGTCTGAAGGAATTCAACTCTCTTGGAGTCAGACAAAATGTGACAGGACCAACTCATCACCATAATCATATGCTAGATTTAATTCTGTCATATGGAGTTGATGTTGATACTATAGAAATTCTACCACAGAGCAATAACATCTCAGATCATTACCTCGTCTCTTATATGCTGCGATCAGCTAATGTCACTCAATCTACACCATGCTATCGTTCAGGTAGAACTATTCTTTTGACCACTAAAGATAGTTTCACTAATAATCTTCCAGATATATCTCACACTCAGTAAGCCAAAAAGTCTAGAAGAACTTGACGTAAATCACAGAAAATATAAATACAGTCTTCTCTAGCACTCTTGATAGTGTCGCCCCCTTCGATTAAAGAAAATTAAAGAAAAAAGCCCCGAAAATTGGTACAATGATCACACTCATGCTCTCAAGAGAGCAGCTCGGAAATGGAGTGCAAGTGGAAGAATACAAAATCAGAGGTATATCACGGTGCATGGAAGGATAGTGTCTGTAGCTACAGACAGGCACTAAAAGCTGCCAGGTCAACATATTTGAGCAAACTCATAGAAAATAACCACAACAATCCTAGATGTTTATTCAGTACTGTGGCTAAACTGGTTAGGAATAAAGCCTCGACTGAACCAGATATTCCATCACAGCACAATAATAATGACTGCATGAATTTCTTTACTGATAAAATTTAAATCATCATGGAATTATGCAATTATCTGTCACAGCACCTCAGAAAACAGTGTCTCATAATTTTCCTCATGAGCATCTTCAATCCTTTGCTGTCATAGGTCATGAAGCGCTAACAAAACTTATCAAAACATCAAAAGCCACAACATGTATGTTAGATCCAATACTAACTAAGCTCTTAAAAGAGGTATTCCCTGTAATCTCAGAACCTCTTCTTAATATTATTAACTCCTCTCTATCTTTAGGACATGTCCCAAGAAACTTTAAAATGGCTGTTATCAAACCGCTTATTAAGAAGCCACAACTTGATCCTGGAGAATTGGCTAATTACAGACCGATTTCAAATCTCCCGTTTATGTCGAAAATACTAGAAAAGGTAGTGTCCTCCCAACTATGTTAATTTCTACAGAGAAATAGTATATATGATCAATTTCAGTCAGGATTTAGGCCCAATCACAGTACAGAGACTGCACTTATCAGAGTTGCAAATTACTTGCTCTAATCATCTGATCACGGCTGCATTTCTCTTCTAGTGCTTTTAGATCTCAATGCTGCTTTCGACACGATAGATCACGACATTCTCTTGAATAGGCTTGAGAATTATGTTGGCATTTTTGGACATTAGCATGGTTTAGGTCCTATTTAGAAGACCGCTACCACTTTGTCTGTGTAAACGAGGAATTGTCAAATCAAACAAAAGTTAAGTATGGAGTGCCACAGGGATCAGTTTTAGGGCCTCTGCTATTCTCCTTATACATGCTTCTCCTGGGAGATATTATCAGGAATCGTGGAATAAGTTTCCACTGTTATGCCGGCAATACCCAACCTTATATTTCATCAGAACCTGACGAAATTTCACAAATCTCCAAATTAGCAGAGTTTGTCTATGAAGTTTCCTTCTACTCAATTCTAACAAAACAGAAGTACTAATTATTGGACCAAAAACCTCTAAAAATAAGCAGCTAAAATATAATTTGACTCTCGATGGATGTACTGTTACATCATCTTCAAAAGTGAAGAATTTAGGTGTTATATTTGATACCAATCTGTCCTTTGAAAATCTAATTTCCAATGTTTGTAGAACAGCATTCTTCCACCTGTGAAATATTGCTAAATTATGACACATGCTCTCTGTTTCTGATGCCAAAAAACGAATTAATGCGTTCATGACCTCAAGACTAGATTATTGTAATGCATTACTGGGAGGATGTCCAGCAAGATCAATAAATAAACTTCAATTGGTTCAAAATGCAGCAGCCAGAGTGCTGACTACAACCAAGGAATATGATCATATTAGCCCCATTTTATCATCGTTACATTGGCTACCTGTTAAATTTCATATTAATTAAAATATTCTGTTAACTACGTACAAAGCTTTGAATGGTCTAGCTGCGTAGTACTTAAGTGACCTTCTACCACACTACATTCCATCACGTTCATTACGATCACAAAATTTTGGCTTGCTAATAGTTCCTAGAATATTAAAATCCACAAAAGGAGGTAGATCCTTTTCATATTTGGCTCCTAAACTATGGAATAGTCTCCTTAACACTGTTCGAGATGCAGAACCACTCACTCAGATTAAGTCTAGACTAAAGACTCTTCTATTTAGCCAGGCATCCACCTAATTTATCCATCAACTCACAATTAGGCTGCATTAGTTAGGTCTGCCGGAACCAGAAACAGTGTTCATGATCTATAACTCTGCAATAAATTGAATGGCATCTACGCTAATATTATTCTCTTTGTATCCCTGTCTCAACGTCGGGATTCATATCCCGAGGTCACCAGAACTGGCTGGATCCAGCTCCATTCCTGCTTCGTGTTGGACTCCACTGCTACGTGTCGCTGAATGATGAAGACTAACTGCATCTGGTGCCAGCCGGACATCACTTCAGTCTATTACGATGGACTTCAGAGGATGAACTGATGCCAACTCCAACAATAAGACATGGGATACTTCATATGCCATTGCCTGAACCTTGGATTTAGGATGGACCTCACCGAAATGACCTGCCGGTTGAACTGCAATGCACCTCACTGATCTCTGCCTGCCTACACTCTTGAAAGGAATGCATAGACTGTCAATTAATTGCCATAAAAAAGCCATGATCAGCCAACTAACAAAGGACAATGCATCTATGTGAACTTCTGCAGTTAATCCAGTATGAACTTCAAAGACATTAGTCATTAATCTTACAGTTCAAACTAAATATTTGTTTAATCACTGGCCCTTAAAATGTAATTAGTTTACTAATTTTAAACCATGACTTGCACTGTACATAAATAACTAATATTCATGTTGTTTAGTCAGAGGGGAACTGGACCCCACAGTGAGTCTGGTTTCTCCCAAGGTTATTTTTCTCCATTAATCAACATCTTATGGAGTTTTGTGTTCCTTGCCACAGTCACCTTCGGATTGCTCACTGGGGGTCTAAATACAATTATTATTTACTTATTTATTCTTATACACAATTTACAATCATATTTAATCAAAGTACACAATGATGACTCTAATACTTTAATGCATCTTTTCTGTTAATGCATGATTTTCTGTAAAGCTGCTTTGAAACGATGTGTGTTGTGAAAAGCGCTATACACACAAAAATGACGGCTTAATTTGACAGGATATTAAAAACTCATCATGTGAATAAAGACGAACATGAAGATAATTTCTTCACTGGCTCTGTCATGAGTGAATATGGTGTTTGGTGTATCGGGGTTCCCATGACAGCAGGTCCTGATGAGGTCCCTCGATGCCAGGAAGGGATGAGTTTTTCTCCCGGAGGGAAACGGTGACCCGGCTCTAAAGAGCTGCATGTTTGCCTTAGGAGACGTGGGCAAACAACACAAAACATTCACAAACTCATGAAGGCACCCAGACTCTGACAAACACAGACAGACACATTTAAAGCCGTTTCCAAAGAAGCAAAACCACATCCTACACAGAGACAAATACAAAAAGAGATTATTTTATCAATCGTACACGCTCAACGTCTGTTTTTCGCTTCTTATCGACATGCACTGCAGTAATTGTGTCTGGGAAAACGCATGCTGTCACCTCTGAGAAAACATTGAGCTTCTAATGAGTTCCAGGTATCTCTTTAGAGCGAGAAATTGAAGGGCCGTATGTCTGTTGCTCAAATTCGCCCTCTCAGCATTTTCAATTTTACACCCCCCGGTACTACACAACAAAAGCAAAATGCATTTTGGAGAAGATGCATTAAAGCGCTCCAACATTCAGCCAATTTCACAGAATGTACTGACTCATGTTTAGTTTGTACCTGCAGAAATGTCGTGGTGCGTTTTAGCAGCGAACACGACACAGCGAGAGCATCACAAATCACATCTGCAGCAGGTGTGCACATGAGCACCATACATCAATTTAATTGGCCAAAACTGTCCTACACAGCAGAAAAAAAAAAAAAAGAGTAAAGGATGGTATTTCCTGAGCGAGAGGCATTTTGTCCTATTTTACGTATGTAATAAAGATACATAAATGCCAAAACAATTCAACATACTGAGCATTGCCTTTATACACACTGGGTCAATGACCACCATTCTGTGCGTTTTATTTATTTGTGTGTGTGTGTGTTAACCCTCTATTAATATTGCTCATGATTTGAACAAACCCCTTACACCAAGTATTAAACGTTCAGTTTATTCTAATCCTAAATTCAGAGCACCACTGTGGAAAAAGAAACCGTAACTGGTACGGAATGGTTCTGCATCGCATATTTGAAGCTCTTCTAAACTGGTCTCTCCCTCTCATATGAAGCATTGGGTCTGATTCATTTTAGTGAATCAGTAAGTTCGGAAGATTTATGTAGATCAGGGGATCCCAACGGGGGTGGTACCGACCCCAGTGGGCGTTCAAAGGATGGCAGGGGGTGCTGAGAGCAAATTAGTAGAGAGGGGGGCGTTAGGTTAGAAATGAGGGAGTTTATCAGTCATAATAATCAAATCTATCGTCAAGTTCCTCTTTGCATTAAAATGTTTATCCAGACTTGGAGTATATCAGTTGGTTCTCGATTATACGGTTGGGGTGCTTTTGTACCGCAGTTCATCTGATTTTTGAAGTCTAGCGACGCATCTGAAGTATCTGGTTTAGCAGCATCAAATACACAGGTGGAGGCACAACCTCAGCTAATGCACCTGTATGACTCTGTAGATGGATACGGCTCGATGGACAGGGCAGCGCGAGCACAAAGCAGGTGTGTTTTTAGTCGCAGACCGGTCTCGAGCTCTTAAACAAGCATAAGTATCATAAGTTGAGGTTCTTTAGCTCAGATCACACACACAAAAAAAAACATTAGGTGATGTCTGTATCTTAAAGATGATTGGCTCTTTTACCTGTAAGGCGGGACTTCCTTTTCTACATCCGCCATATTGGGTGATCCTTCTCGCATTCATTTTAATACAAGTGCTCCATCTCCTGCTAAACAGTCTCTGCTTTAACCTACTTACTCCTTTAATGTTATGCTTTAATGTTCTGGAAAACATGTCCAAAAAAGTAACTTCCTTTTCCTGTGAGATTTCTTAAGGTTCTCAAAGCTGAAGTATGTCATTTCTGCGCCACTAGCGCCACCGAATGGATACACCCCTCATCTGCTGTTGTTCAAAGAGTCAGATGGTCCTGCCCCCAACTCACGGCACTGGTTGAGTAACGTTGTTGGGGCGGGTCTACGCGAGTTGCTCCAAACAAACATGTACATTTCCATAGTGCCACAGAGACACAGTGCTTACAGTCTGAGAAAATATGAATGGCTCACTTATAGTTGTCTCTGCATATTAAGCGGGGACAGAAGAAAGTATTTTAACACAGAAAACGTTACATACTTTATAGAGGTCTACATGGGCCTTAAAATGAAACCCGAACCCGACCCGTACCCGAGACCGTGTGGCCCGACCCTACCCGGCAGAACACAGAATGAGTCGAGCGTTTTTGACAATTTGAATTTCTTTTTAACTTGACATGGTGTTTAAAATGTGCCGGACCAGCGCAAGAAGAAACCATGCTGAAGAAACAGCGAGACGTGATGTAAACATCAAAGACATTCGTCCAGCATGTGTTTACATAGAAAAACAATGGGAAAACGGTTCGGTGTGAACGGCCCCTAACTCGTCCGTTCGCATGGGTTTGTGAGTGAGAGCATGCTCGCGAAACAAGTTCGGTAGGCCTGTTTATTTTTTTATTCATATAAACCCGACCCGAAACCCTACTTGAAAAACTGACACGAACCCGGTCCGAAACCCATCAGGTTGCAGACCTCTAATACTTCAGCTCTAATGCCCAATGTTTTTGCACATTTATTTCCTTTGTTTCGAATGTTTAAATGTACGAATGTTTTTATTTTTAATACTTACACACATTAGAATTATTGATGTTATTGTTTGAATGAATTTTATGCAGTTTTGCAGTCATTTCCATTTGAAACAAGACGTAAACAGTCATAAAAAAATAAATAAATAAATAAATATTTCTTGTATGATGGCGAGCAGTACTTTTATTTTTTTGGTAATTTTTTTGTGTGTCCAGGAGTGTTGGTTATTCATGTTTCTGAGACATTACAGCTGATTTTCTATAAAGCTGAATAATTAATTCAGATTCAAAGTAATGTCCAGCATCATCCAATCACTGTCAATCATGTTAAAATAAAATGATACATTATAAATTCTGAATCTATGTACTGATTATCATTGTCACATGTCTGTCAAACATGTTGAGTGATCCAAACATCATCTGCAGCCTGAAACTGAACTTTTGATCAGATTTTAGGAGTGAATGCACTTAACTGCATAGAGAGATATAGGATGCTCCCTTGCTCCCTATTTAGTGAATGACTTAACCTCCAGTGTGCTGTCTGTCTGCACTGGTCTCAGAACAGTTTGAAATGCACCTTATTTTCATCCTAACTCCATATAAAGCCTCTGAAAGACACATTATTCAACTTTTGCATGAATACATTTATTCTCAATAGTAAATATATATGAATGCATTTATTAATGTTAATGAATAGAACCGTATTGTACAGTTATAACAAGATAAAATATAATAAAATGAAGCCAAATGACCCACAGATGTGTTAATGTTGAAAAATATTCAAAATAACTAACATTTTCAACTTTTGAGGGAATATGGTCCCGTTTTCCACGTATGTGGACGTCATGTTTATCAGCGCGCTGACATGTGAAAAATGAACGGATTATTTAAAGCGGGACATCAAATGAAACTAGAGATGCTACTCTTTACAAGCAAACAGGTTTTAATGAACAAACGTAATGAGGTTTCTTACCAGAGGCACTTATGTTAGCGCTGCGCCGGTAGAAGCGTTTCACGGAAATCAAAGTTATGCTGTTGTGTCACGTGACTTGGTGCACCAGAAGTTTTACCCTTAAATGACAGTGTAGAGTCTTGTGAACAGTATTCAGCCAGTGTAAATTCATTTAAATTATGCGTTGCGTAAAGCTAAGCCAGGTTAAGCTAAGCGAGGTTAGAGCACCACAGACGTTTTGTAATATTGTGACCAAATCAGACCAGAAAACATCACAGAAACATTTGCAGCTTCTGAATGAGTGATGTATCAGTGGGTGTGTGTACTCTGATCACACATCAGAGTCGCCGGTGTATGGAGATGAACCGTGGAGAAAATATATACAAGCTATATGTTTCGGTGTGTCAGTGAAAGTCAAGACCTGTTTGTATTTTTCATGAGACTTGGCATGGATCAAAAGCAATTATTTGTACATTTTTCCCTTGATATCATTTCAAGGGTGTCTTTCCATTCTTTCCATAACTTCAAAGATTCTACATGCATCCAGAATGTGCTTTATTGTCTATTGTACTATACTTCCATAAATTCCCACTGCATCACGTCATTTTAATGAATAATGATGCGGTAGGCAGTAGGTCAGTCTCACAGGAGTGATTTGATGAGCAAAAACAAGCTGAAAAAGACACCAGACTGCATGACAAGCATCCTCTAGTAACATCAAGATAAAGTCCTCTGAGGACATCAGTCTATTTTCTTCACTCAGGTCTGACCGGGTGACAACGTGAGTTTATTGTGCACAGAAGATCATGAGAGGACAGAGAGAGAGAGGGCGAGTTTAATGTCTTTAAAGACCCATTGCAACCAACTCACTGCAGCGAGTCTTATACGGGCGAGATTTAATGAGAATAAACATGAAATGAAAAGATATAAACGAGCGTGCACAGATTATACGTGGTTTTTTTTTTTGTTGTTTTTTAGATCTGGTCAAGTAAGCACAGAAGTCAGTGTTTACACTCTTCATGAAGTCAAACTACTGTAGCAATTAATTACTTATAGCTGATTACTCATAGAAAATATTTTAACTTACAAACAACAGTTTTAAATGAATTAACCTCAAACACACTGACTGCACTGAGAAACAACGTCCAGTCTATATGACGCCACTTAAGAGGAAAAAGCAAGTGCATTCAACAGACAGAATCTGTGCTGTGATTGGAGGAGCTGTATCAGTACTGCGCGCTTTCATGATCAAATGCGCTGTGGCATGTTAGCAGACCGCATGTCTAATTACAGCCTGAGGTTCATACACGCACCTGAACCACTGCAGACGATGTCTGAACACTGAAATACTGAAATAATGACCTCATATTCTGAAGATCTGTAATATCTGATCAATCAAATCTTTAGTTTTTTTATGATTTTGCACACAAAAACAGATGGTTGTGGTTTAATGGAATTTCCCAGGCTCTGTCGACAGTATTGATCAGTCATAATGTTGTCGTAGTTGCAGTAGTACACTTACAATAGAAGTCTATAGGGCCAGCGTTCTTAAGGGTTTAAATGGTTTAATTAATTATTCCGTTCAAGAAGTATGGCATGGTGTCATATACTACATATACATCACCACTGGATGGAAACAATCAATATTTAAGTCCTTTTTTTTTTTTTTTCAATCACCACTTTCAAACAGTCCTCTTAATAGTTATTTTGTTTTTGGTGATTCACATTCTTCATGCATTTCGCCACCTACTGGGCAGGATGGAGAATTTAACGTTAAAAAAAAAACCGCTTAAATATTGATCTGTTTCTTGCCCACACCTATCATATCGCTTCTGAAGACATGGATTAAATCACTGGAGTCGTATGAATTACTTTTATGCTGCCTTTATGTGCTTTTTGGAGCTTCAAAGTTCTGGTCACCATTCACTTGCATTGTATGGACCTACAGAGCTGAGATATTCTTCTAAAAATCTAATTTGTGTTCTGCATTAGAAAGAAAGTCACACATCTGGGATGACATGAGGGTGAGTAAATGATGAGAGAATTTTCATTTTTGGGTGAACTGTCCCTTTAAGAAAAACATGAGGCAAAGTGGAATCTTACACTAAACAGAGCAATCTAAAGAAAACGGCACACTTTTTATGATTGACAGTATGAAAGACAAAAAAATCATGGCACGCCCACAAGCAGAGGGAGTCCAGTTTCGATTCCCAATAGCTCAGAATTGAAGAATCGATTCTTTTTTTTTTTTTTTGGAATCGAATCCCAACACTAATTGTAAGCCACTGGTATGTTAAGTTCCCTAAAAAAATAATAATAAAAAAAAAAAAAAAAAAAAATCAGGAACTTTTTTCTTTAAATAATTACTAAACACTATCTGTAAGACTTCTAACCATTTGATAGAAATACTGATTTGAGGTGTTCAGAATCAATGGAATCAATTACTAGAGTCAACTTCAGGCTGATATCTCGATTCTTAAGAAAAAAAACAGCATGTAAATTGAAACCTTACAACAAAACAGGGCATTATAAAGCATGTTTCACACTATTAATGATTTTAAGAATGAATAACAAAAGATCATGGCATGCCCCTGAACGATTCCCAATGGCACAGAATCAAAGAATCAGTTCTTTTGGGACTCGACTCCCAGCCCTAACTATACAGTAAGCCATAGGTGGCATGAAAAACCGATTCCTAATTTTTTTGACAATAAATGGTGCAATAAAAAGCTAACTTTGTGCTATAAATGATTGATTGTATGAATAACAAAAGACCATGGCACGCCCCTGTGCAGAATCAATTCCCCCTGAGTGATTCCCAATGGTTTAGAATCGAAGAATCGATTCTTTATGGAATCGAATCCTAGCCCTGACATTAGCTACTGCATCACTGCCCATAACCAAAACACATCCGTTTGTTTGTTCAGAAGACAACAAAAAGTCAATGCTAATATCTACAACATGAAGTAACGAGATGCAGCTCCTGCAGAACACCAGCTGAAGGTGACTTCCAGAATACCACACAGACTTTTTGTTGGAGAAAGGGAGTTTCTTACTAAAATTGCCATGCTGGCACACAAACTTTGAATGTGACTCACTTGCAAAAACTTCCCAGCGTTTGATCACTGTCTCACCGTGGCACAGAGCGCTGACGAAGCACGCCAGAAAAACGGTCACGGGAGGTGTGTGTGAAAATAGCCAAGTGGAATCATGGGAGCTGTATTTCTCTGTGTGTAACTGGGTTAACAACACGTGACGGAACGTTACGGTACGGTACGGACAGCAGCGATTCTTCACAACACGACTATGATTTATCTGGACCGTGCTTACAGTAATTCTGAAAAATAAATCCTACAAACTAATCCATTATGTTTCTGTTCATTTACATTTCCCTCCCTCATTGCAGGGATGTGACCTAAATATTAAAGTGTATGAAAGCATATTTTAGGCTGCGAATCATTGTTTCAGGTACATAGTGTGGTTTAACATCTTTTATACTTTATAAGGTCAAGTGTGATTGAAGATAAACAGCTCATTGTCTTCATCATCATCATCATCATCCTCTCGTTTAAGCCGACTTTCGAACAGAATTGTTTGTAGGGTCAGCTTTGATCACGACCAGGTGACTTCAGTGGTCACATTTTCAACAATGACTTCAAATTCGGTTTGGTCCTCACACAAATCTATCGTATGACTTCAAAAGACGTGAACAATAATACACAAATCATCTGGACCACTTTTATGGTACTTTAATGGTGTTTTTGTTGGGTTTTTTTTGGAGCTTGAAAGCGGTCCACTTTCATTGTATGGAATAAAAAGCAGTGTAAACACAGCTTGTTCAATTAACTAAAGCAATTTCATTGTGTTCTATCCATTTAAATTCGTAAAATGGAAGTTTACTTAATTCATTTGAGTTGAAGCTACATGAATAATTTGTGTGGCGTTAATGTGGCATTGATGAAACTGGGCACCATAAGTCATTATGGGCACCATAAGTCATAAGCGCAAAGTCAGTGGGCATGGCCATGAAGTTTTGCTATTTTCGTACAAGCATGCACAACGTCTAGGCGCAAGCGGGTTCGGTGAAATCACACGTGCTAATAGGGCCGAGTCAAGTGAGGTTTAACTATGCGGTTCTTTTGCCCTTCCGGCCCCGCCTGCCGGCAGGTCTTCCCCACCTTCTTGGACCTGGGAGGGAAACGAGGGGAGGGAAAAGCAACAAAAAAAAAAAAAAAAAAAGAGAGGGAAAGGCCAACAGAGAGCGACAGTGGGAGAGAAAGTCCGGTTCTCTGATACGCCATAGCCTGGTCCTCGGTCACCCCTCCACCCTCTAGTGGATGACAGCCGCTCCTCCCCGGGGTGGATCGGAGGCAGCCCTCCGACTCCTGCCGGACAGAACGCCCCGCTGTGTTTTAGCGGCTGGTAGGGGTCTCCTCCACCCCTGGCAGTTAGGATATGGCTATGCTTTTATAAAAGTAACAGAGTTTACAGTTTGACAGTTCATTTAGCCATTAATGGATTTATGCTTATGGTCATGACACTACATGGTGTTTATTAGAAAGAGAATAGATGATTTAATTATGACATTTCGACAAATATTTTCTGTACAAAATCATTGTAACAGTAATTACCCCATCATCCTGTACTGACAAATCACTATAAGTGATAAAATAATTAAAAAAAGATTAAAAAAATGTGCATATTTGCTAATACTCAAGGAGAGGTTGGAAACAGGGCTGCGGACAGGCCAAAAGGCATCCTCTTGCTGAAAAAAAAAAAAAACCTGCCGGTTCATTAGCAGACCAGACGAGAGTCTGAGACCTGCAGCCTGAGAGTTTAACATCTAACTCAATTACACACACAACACACCGCTGCCTTTCACTATACGATTGTGAAGAAACTACTGGAGGGTTCCTACAGCTTACATTTCCATGACTTCTAATATATATATATGGCTGTTTGGTGTTTGGTTTGGACTTTTCACAGTCTCACTAGTTTATTTAATTTGTCTACTAACAATGTCCAACAGTGTGTGTACATCACATGACATTTATGTCATTCAAGTCATGAAAATTCCCAGCACAACGTCATTTCTTTGCTGGAAAGTACTGCAGTGCATCTCCTCCTCATGGACTGCACCAGATTTGCCAGTTCTTGCTGTGAGATGTTACCCCACTCTTCCACCAAGGCACTTGCAAGTTCGTGGACATTTCTGGGGGGAATCTAGCCCTCACCCTCCGATCCAACAGGTCCCAGATGTGCTCAATGGGAATGAGATCTGGGCTCTTCTCTGGCCATGGCAGAACACTGACATTCCTGTCTTGCAGGAAATCACGCACAGAACGAGCAGTATGACTGGTGGCATTGTCATGCTGGAGGGTCATGTCAGGATAAGCCTACAGGAAGGGTACCACATGAGGGAGGAGGATGTCTTCTCTGTAACGCACAGTGTTGAGATTGCCTGCAATCACAACAAGCTCAGTCCGATGATGCTGTGACACACCGTCCCAGACCATGACGGACCCTCCACCTCCAAATCGATCCCGCTCCAGAGTATAGGCCTCGGTGTAACACTCATTCTTTCGACGATAAACACGAGTCTGACCATCACCCCTGGTGAGACAAGACCGCGACTCGTCAGTGAAGAGCACTTTTTGCAAGTCCTGTCTGGTCCAGCGAAGGTGGGTTTGTGCCCATAGGCGACATTGTTGCCGGTGATGTCTGGTAAGGACCTGCCTTACAACAGGCCTACAAGCCCTCAGTCCAGCCTCTCTCAGCCTATTGTGGACAGTCTGAGCACTGATGGAGGGATTGAGCATTCCTGGTGTAACTTGGGCAGTTGTTGTTGCCATCCTGTACCTGTCCCGCAGGTGTGATACTCGGATGTACCGATCCTGTGCAGGTGTTGTTACACATGGTCTGCCACTGCGAGGACGATCAGCTGTCCTTCCTGTCTCCCTGTAGCGCTGTCTTAGGCGTCTCATCGTACGGACATTGCAATTTATTGCCCTGGCCACATCTGCAGTCCTCATGCCTCCATGCAGCATGCCTAAAGCACATTCCCGCAGATGAGCAGGGACCCTGGGCATCTTTCTTTTGGTGTATTTCAGAGTCAGTAGAAAGGTCTCTTTAGTGTCCTACGTTTTTATAACTGTGACCTTAATTGCCTACCGTCTGTAAGCGTCTTAACGACCGTTCCACAGATGCATGTTCATTCATTGTTTATGGTTCATTGAACAAGCATGGAAAACCTAGTTTAAACCCTTTACAATTAAGATCTGTAAAGTTATTTAGATTTTTACAAAACTATCTTGTTTCTTTTTTAGCTGAGTTTATAATCCCTCCTAGAGCTTTCAAGCTACACGCACTAAACTAAGTACAGGCCTTCAGTTCTGGAATAGTGTGCTTTATCTTTTCTAACTGATCGGACTTCATTTATACTTACTGGGCAAACAGGCTCCTTTTAATTTTCGCCTAAATTTATGAGAAAATGCAGTGACGTTTTTGTTCTGCCAAGGTGTTCACTTGGTGACATTTCTTCTTTTCGCGCACATCTCTGAAATTCTTGACCGAGGAGAACTCGGCAAGTCGAAGAGCGTTGCTGATTGGTTCAAACTAATCGTGGGTGTGGTTTAGACGTGGCATTTTTCATTTACAATCACGAGTGCCAGCTGAGGAGTAGTCACCTAGGTTACTACTTTAAAATGGATAACTTTGAGGCCCGAAAAGCTTGGAAACTCCTTATAGTAAAAATATAAAAGCAGAGGCCAAGTCTACATTAATCCGGACACATTTGAAAACAGCGTTTTTGTTTTCGAAACGCTCTCCGTTTGTCACGACATCAAATACACCATTGTTTTCAGATATATCCGTTTTCCCAGTCCACCTTACAACGTAAAGATGGCGTTTTCAAAAAGCTCAGTTTTCGCTGATAAAAATGCCGTCTCAGTGCGGACGGGAAGTCAAAATATAGAGAAAAATTTCAAATTTAAACGTATTAGTTTGAACGTGACCAGAGACACCTTTCCTAACGTTTTTCGTGACATCATGCTCAATTAACTAATTTTACAGTGATGTTGTGCATAGTTTAAATGCCAGATTCGTTCACCTAGAGTGCTCTAGTTCGTCCAGGAGAAAAAGATCGGCTTCTTCCAGTATAAATTAGGCTTGACTGTTTCACACAGCGGACAATCAAATCTCAGAAAAATCCCATAGACTTACATTGACAATGTTCAAACAGGCCAACAGAATTTTCATTATTTCAAACTACAATATTAAAAAATTCAAATCTATCTATCTCTCTATCTGTCTGTCTGTCTATCTATCTCTGTCCATCTATCTATCTCACTCTGTCTGTCTCTGTCTTTCTATCTTACTCTGTGTCTCTATCTCTCTGTCTATCTATCTATCTATCTCTGTCTGTCTCTCTATCTATCTCTCTATCTGTCTGTCTATCTATCTCTGTCTGTCTGTCCATCTATCTGTCTGTCTATCTCTGTCCATCTATCTGTCTGTCAGTCTCTATCTGTCTGTCTGTCTCTGTCCATCTA
Source organism: Myxocyprinus asiaticus (assembly GCF_019703515.2). Classification (NCBI taxonomy): domain Eukaryota; kingdom Metazoa; phylum Chordata; class Actinopteri; order Cypriniformes; family Catostomidae; genus Myxocyprinus; species Myxocyprinus asiaticus. The sequence goes on from NC_059387.1 coordinate 35,178,146, forward strand.
TCTGTCTGTCAGTCTCTCTATCTGTCTGTCTCTGTCCATCTATCTCATTCTGTCTCTCTATCTCTCTGTCTATCTATCTCTGTCTGTCTCTGTCTATCTCTCTCTCTCTCTGTCTGTCTCTGTCCATCTATCTCATTCTGTCTCTCTCTCTCTATCTCTCTATCTATCTCTGTCTGTCTATCTATCTCTCTGTCTGTATCTATCTCTGTCTGTCTATCTATCTATCTCTGTCTCTATCTGTCTATTTATTTATCTATCTATGTCTGTCTATCTCTGTCTCTCTCTCTGTCTGTCTGTCTCTCTATCTATCTATATCTGTCTGTCTATCTCTCTCTGCCTGTCTGTCTATCTCTCTCTGTCTGTTTTTCTCTCTCTCTGTCTATTTATCTATCTGTCTCTCTCTCTGTTTCTATCTATCTATCTATCTGTCTATCTCTCTCTCTCTCTGTCTGTCTCTGTCCATCTATCTCATTCTGTCTCTCTCTCTCTATCTCTCTATCTATCTCTGTCTATCTATCTATCTATCTCTGTCTGTCTCTCTATCTATCTCTCTATCTGTCTGTCCATCTATCTGTCTGTCTATCTCTGTCTATCTATCTGTCTGTCAGTCTCTCTCTATCTGTCTGTCTCTGTCCATCTATCTGTCTGTCAGTCTCTCTCTATCTGTCTGTCTCTGTCCATCTATCTCATTCTGTCTCTCTCTCTATCTCTGTCTATCTATCTCTGTCTGTCTCTGTCTATCTCTCTCTCTCTCTCTGTCTGTCTCTGTCCATCTATCTCATTCTGTCTCTCTCTCTCTATCTCTCTATCTATCTCTGTCTGTCTATCTATCTCTCTGTCTGTATCTATCTCTGTCTGTCTATCTATCTATCTCTGTCTCTATCTGTCTATTTATTTATCTATCTCTGTCTGTCTATCTCTGTCTCTCTCTCTGTCTGTCTGTCTCTCTATCTATCTATATCTGTCTGTCTATCTCTCTCTGCCTGTCTGTCTATCTCTCTGTCTGTTTTTCTCTCTCTCTGTCTATTTATCTATCTGTCTCTCTCTCTCTGTCTCTATCTATCTATCTGTCTGTCTATCTCTCTGCCTGTCTATCTATCTCTGTCTATTTATCTATGTCTGTCTCTCTGTCTATCTCTCTCTCTCTCTGTCTATCTTTCTATCTCACTCTGTCTATTTATCTATCTATCTCACTCTCTGTCTCTCTCACTGTCTGTCTGTCGATCTATCTCTGTCTGTCTCTCTCTGTCTGTCTGTCTGTCTATTTATCTATGTCTCTCTCTCTCTATCTGTCTGTCTTTCTATCTCACTCTGTCTCTCTATTTATCTGTCTGTCTATCTATCTATCTCTGTCTGTCAAAATGGCTTTATTAAAAATATTGCCAATGCAAAGGTTGTATGTAAATAAATAAATAAATAAAATAAAGATAAAACATTAATCAATAGTTTAATGACAGTTAAACAACATAACATATTATAACATTCCTGAACGGCAGATCACAGTGTTGACATAAAACTGAAGATCACTAACATGTTTACATACTGTATACACATACAGTATATTTACACACACATGTACTGAGGGTCACTGTGGTGAACATTGGGGTAAAACACATAAAACATGTTCACCCACTGTCTCTCAGGCTGTGACACGTTAAAACATATCTTGCAGCCAGTGCTGCTGTGTGTCCAACTATTGTTTTGATTTTAAAGTAGTTTGAGCTTTTTGTAAATGTATCCATTTAAATGTCTCTTGTTTCTTTAAATTTTGGGCAGTGAAGGAGAAAGTGCACCTCTGTCTCAACCTCACCTGTCGTAGAGTGATCACACACTCTTTCTTCTCTGGGTAACCATGTTTTTCTGTGTCTGCCTCTCTCGATGGCTAGACTGTGTTCACTGAGCCTGTACTTGCTCAGGATCTGTCTCTGCTTTGTCTCTCTGACAGTCAGCAGATATTCGTCCAATTCATACTTTGATTTTAGAGTCCATAGAATTGTAATTTGCTTTGTATTTTAGTTTCTTGAACACAATGTTCCAGATAGGTGATTTTACATTGTTTGATGATCTGATTTATTCTGATGTTTGGTTGAAAAGCAGTGCTGGTCTGAGGCTGGTTAATGTTAATAGTGTTAACTGGGTTAGTGAGTCTCAGAACCAGCTGACTGAGGAGACTTTTGTCAGGGTTTGTCTATCTCTCTCTGTCTGTCTATCTATCCATCACTGTCTGTCTGTCTCTGTCTATCTATCCATCTCTGTCTGTCTGTCTGTCTATCTCTGCCTGTCTGTCTGTCTATCTCTGCCTGTCTATCTATCTATCTCTGCCTGTCTGTCTGTCTGTCTCTGTCTATCTATCCATCTCTGCCTGTCTATCTATCTATCTCTGCCTGTCTGTCTGTCTGTCTCTGTCTATCTATCCATCTCTGCCTGTCTGTCTGTCTATCTCTGCCTGTCTATCTATCTATCTCTGCCTGTCTATCTATCTATCTCTGCCTGTCTGTCTGTCTGTCTCTGTCTATCTATCCATCTCTGCCTGTCTATCTATCTATCTCTGCCTGTCTGTCTGTCTGTCTCTGTCTATCTATCTATCTCTGCCTGTCTGTCTGTCTGTCTCTGTCTATCTATCCATCTCTGCCTGTCTGTCTATCTCTGCCTGTCTATCTATCTATCTCTGCCTGTCTATCTATCCATCTCTGTCTGTCTGTCTGTCTGTCTCTGTCTATCTATCCATCTCTGTCTGTCTGTCTGTCTATCTCTGCCTGTCTGTCTATCTCTGCCTGTCTATCTATCTATCTCTGCCTGTCTATCTATCCATCTCTGCCTGTCTATCTATCCATCTCTGCCTGTCTATCTATCCATCTCTGCCTGTCTATCTATCCATCTCTGTCTGTCTGTCTGTCTGTCTCTGTCTATCTATCTATCTATCTCTGTCTGTCTGTCTGTCTATTCATCTATCTATAGTTGTGCTCAAAAGTTTGCATAACCTGGCAGAAATTGTGAAATTTTGTCATTGATTTTGAAAATATTTATGAAAAATAGTCTTTTATTTAAGGATAGTGATCATATGAAGCCATTTATTATCACATAGTTGTTTGGCTCCTTTTTAAATCATAATGATAAGAGAAATCACCCAAATGGCCCTGATCAAAAGTTTACACACCCTTGAATGTTTGGCCTTGTTACAGACACACAAGGTGACACACACAGGTTTAAATGGCAATTAAAGGTTAATTTCCCACACCTGTGGCTTTTTAAATTGCAATTAGTGTCTGTGTATAAATAGTCAATGAGTTTGTTAGCTCTCACGTGGATGCACTGAGCAGGCTAGATACTGAGCCATGGGGAGCAGAAGAGAACTGTCAAAAGACCTGCGTAACAAGGTAAAGGAACTTTATAAAGATGGAAAAGGATATAAAAGATATCAGAAGCCTTGAAAATGCCAGTCAGTACTGTTCAATCACTTATTAAGAAGTGGAAAATTCGGGGTTCTCTTGACACCAAGCCAAGGTCAGGTAGACCAAGAAAGATTTCAGCCACAACTGCCAGAAGAATTGTTCGGGATACAAAGAAAAACCCACAGATAACCTCAGGAGAAATACAGGCTGCTCTGGAAAAAGACGGTGTGGTTGTTTCAAGGAGCACAATACGACGATACTTGAACAAAAATGAGCTGCATGGTCGAGTTGCCAGAATGAAGCCTTTACTGCGCCAATGCCACAAATGACAACACCTTGACATGCCTCACAGCTTCTGGCACACTGTAATTTGGAGTGACGAGACCAAAATAGAGCTTTATGGTCACAACCATAAGCGCTATGTTTGGAGAGGGGTCAACAAGGCCTATAGTGAAAAGAATACCATCCCCACTGTGAAGCATGGTGGTGGCTCACTGATGTTTTGGGGGTGTGTGAGCTCTAAAGGCACGGGGAATCTTGTGGAAATTGATGGCAAGATGAATGGGCAGCTATACCACCTGCAAGAATTTGGGGCCTCATAGACAACTATTACAAAAGACTGCACGCTGTCATTGATGCTAAAGGGGGCAATACACAGTATTAAGAACTAAGGGTATGCAGACTTTTGAACAGGGATCATTTCATTTTTTTCTTTGTTGCCATGTTTTGTTTTATGATTGTGTCATTCTGTTATAACCTACAGTTGAATATGAATCCCATAAGAAATAAAAGAAATGTGTTTTGCCTGCTCACTCATGTTTTCTTTAAAAATGGTACATATATTACCAATTCTCCAAGGGTATGCAAACTTTTGAGCACAACTGTATCCATCTGTCTCTGTCTGTCTGTCTATCCATCTCTGTCTGTCTCTTTGTCTGTCTATCTATCTCTCTCTCTGCCTGTCTGTCTGTGTGTATCTATCTATTTATCTGTCTGTCTGTCTGTCTATCCGGTTGCTAGGGAGGGTAGAGTCACATGGGGTAACCTCCTCATGGTCGCTATAACGTGGTTTGTTCTCGGTGGGGCGCGTGGTGAGTTGTGCGTGGAGCAAGTGGAGAATAGCGTGAAGCCTCCACACGCACTACGTCTCCGCGGTAACACGCTCAAGTCACGTGATAAGATGCGCGGATTGACGGTCTCAGACGCGGAGGCAACTGAGATTCGTCCTCCGCCACCCGGATTGAGGCGAGTCACTACGCCACCACGAGGACTTACAGCACATTGGCAATTGGGCATTCCAAATTGGGGAGAAAAAAATAAAATACATTTCACACAATAAATATTCAAATTGTTTATTTCTATTTGCTTTAAGCATGCAATAATTTGTATTTTTTTTAATGGATTTTCATAGTTTAATACTGAAGGTCTGGGGCTACATAAGACAAATCTAGACATAAAAGGCATTTAAAAAGTGTCAAATATAAATGAAGGTCTGGTGAAAAGTGTCCAATTCAGTTTTAACGAGACCTTCAGAAAACAAAAAGATAACAAGTTTAAATCTGCTCATTTTAATAAAGATCAACCACTGTGCTGAAGAAACACCAATATATGATACTGTATATACAATATAATCACACTGATATAATACTCAAACACACCATATTTACTCAAATCAGAAATAGTTTCTCCACAGATGAGCCTGAGATGGACTTGTTCCATATTAACTACAGAAATGTTAAGATTGTATTGTATTTTGTCTATTGATTCAAGCCTGGAAATGTAAAAACTCCCTGATATGTTCAGGTTTTCCTCGACTGTTGGAACCAGGAACAATGAACCACACCAGTGAGTAAAGAAATAAAATGCTTTTAACACAAAAAGAAATACAAATAACACTGAGAAACTGAGTATTTCAAGCTTGTAAACATACAACACTGTCTTACAGATGAACTCCTGTAACACTTTTTTGGTAAAGAAGAATGAAGATAAAACAAATCAGCTAAAACCTTCCAAAAACTACTAATGCAAAAATCCAGAACGCTCAAGCATCAGATTTATTCTCAGGTTCCTCTTTCTTTAGAAGTTCTCGTTTCTTCTCCAGGTAAAGGTTGTTCAGGTAGTCGTCAGGTGGGATACTCGCATCTCTCAGCTCCGCCATCACCTTCTCCAACCGCGCGAGCGTTCGAGCGCTCGTGACCTTACGACCCGTGATGTAAAGCGTGAACTGTTTGAAGTCCATGAGCTGACAGGAGTCCACATCACACAAGTTCTGCAGGTGTTCTGTTCGGTTCACTTTGGGGAAGAACGTGAGGCCGGACAGCCGCTCTAACTCAGGCAAACTCACCTGGAACTCGGTCAGCTGATGGTCAAAGCCGATCGGAGCGTTCGGAACCACAAACGCCCCGAGAGCAAGAGAGTCCGCAGATGAGTCCTTCTGTGCCAGGACGACTTTATAGAGGTGAGTGGGGACGGCGACGTCATCTGGTCCGATCAGCTGCACGAGTGAAACGTGAATTTCAAATGTTAGTATTTATGAAATCCACTGCTGCACAATGTCCAACAATACTGAAATACAAGCAAGTGCATACATTTAACTGGACACAGCGTCCTAAAAATGTGCCGTTTGAAACGTGATGCAACCAAAAGTGCAAGAACATCTTCTACATTGGACAGATTGATGAACTCGATTGTAAAATGCATTTCTGTGGACTGCAGGCCAGCTAAAGGTTAAAGGTCAATGATACTGAAATTAACTAAATATCTGGACTTCTAAAGCCACTTTTATTGAATAATGTTTTACTCGTCTACTACAATAATGTCTTTAATTATCTTTATAATATTATATAATATTTATAATTATGCTGTAATATTTATAATAATTTTTATTCAATATGTTTATGTTGAATTTTCTTTATTTAGGGGTCTTTTTCAGCAAATATTGATATATGTAATTCATTTGAATAATCGACATTACACGTAATTAAATAAAAAAAATAAAAAAATTAATTAACAGCCCTTGTTTAAAAGAACAAATTTGAAACCAATGATAAGTATTACAAAAAAAATTTCCTAAAGGTTAGTTCACCCAAAAATTACACTATTTATTTATTTTTTATTTTTTTTTTGGTCACGATTCACATTTGTGCTTGAATTATATTTATTATGTAATATTTATAATGATTTAAAATATTATATATTGAATTTTCTTAAAGGCCTTTTTCAGCAAATATTAATATATGTAATTAATTTGATTAATCGAGATGTCACATAATAAAAAAAAATATATTTAAATTAAAAAATAAATAACTGACAGCAATAGTTTTAATAATTAAATTTGAAACTGATCCTTGATGTTACAGCTAAAAAATAAATAATAATAATAATAATAATAATAAAAAAAGACATTTACTTGTTACAGCTAAAAAATAAATAATAATAATAATAATAATTTAAAAAAAAAAGACATTTACTAAAGGGTTAGTTCACTCAGAAATTACACTTATTTTACTTTTTTTGTTTAACAGTTTGACAGTAATGGTCATCATTCACATTTGTGATGAACACATGATGATTATTTATTATATAATATTTATCATTATTTTTAATATTATTTTTAAATTCTCTTTATTTATTAAAACATTTATATTTGCAATTAATTTGACTAAAAAATTATTTGACCAGCCTAGTTTTAATGAATAAATGTAAAACTAATGTTTAGTATTAGTTTAAAAAAAGACAAAATTTTCTAAAGGGTTAGTTCACCCAAAAATGACACTTTTTCATCATCTTTGAAGTTTGACAGTCAAAGTCACCATTCAAATTCATGATGAGAAAAGAGCTGCGTGAATATTCTGCTAAACATCAACTCTTGCATCCCTCAAAAATCATCCAAACAGGTCTGAAACAATGAGGGCGAGTAAATAATGACAGAAGTTTTATGTATGTGTGAACTATCCCTTTAACCAGGATTACACCGGACAACTCTGATGAAACTCCTGATCACAATGACAAGGCAAAACCAGACTGTTCCACAGTTTCTCAGTTCAGTTTTTCTCAAATATTCCCAAAATCCCAGTCGCCTCCTCTCTGCATAAGCACATAATTCCATGAAAATGGGAGGTGGAGAGGCACATTCGCTCTGTTCCCCGGAGAACCCCGTGTGTTTATATGGAGGTAACGTGACTTCTGTCTCACCTCATTTGCACAAGCTCTGTGCCTGAGGGCACCTGTCTGTCTGTCTGTCTGTCTGTGTGTGTCCAACTTAGACACGCTGGAAAACCAAATCTGACTGAAGCTGAATGGAGAATACCTGAAGAGCAGCAGTGACACCTGCTGGACTTTAGTGAGATATTTCTCAGAATGTGATGGAGCTTTTTACCCATTGAAAGCATCTTCATTTTTATAATATATCAGGATCAAGGTCAGTGTGAGAGAACCATTTCTTTCCCAATCGGGCTTGTGTGATGTAACATAAATGGCATATAAACAATGCAACATATAAACAAAGTAACAAACAATGCAACATATAAATAATGTAACAAACAATGTAACATATAAACAAATGTAACAAACAATGCAACATATAAACAATGCAACATAAACAAAGTAACAAACAATGCAACATATAAATGTAACAAACAATGCAACATATAAACAATGTAACAATGTAACATATAAACAAATGTAACAAACAATGCAACATATAAACAATGCAACATAAACAAAGTAACAAACAATGCAACATATAAACAATGTAACAAACAATGTAACATAAACAAATGTAACAAACAATGCAACATATAAACAATGCAACATATAAACAAAGTAACAAACAATGCAACATATATACAAAGTAACAAACAATGCAACATATAAACAAAGAAACAAACAATGCAACATAAACAAATGTAACAAACAATGCAACATATAAACAAAGTAACAAACAATGCAACATATATACAAAGTAACAAACAATGCAACATATAAACAATGTAACAAACAATGCAACAAACAAATGTAACAATGCAACATAAACAATGCAACATATAAACAATGCAACAAACAATGTTACATATAAACAATGCAACAAACAATGCAACATATAAACAATGCAACAAACAATGCTACATATAAACAATGCAACAAACAATGCAACATATAAACAATGCAACAAACAATGCTACATATAAACAATGCAACATATAAACAATGCTACATATAAACAATGCAACAAACAATGTTACATATAAACAATGCAACAAACAATGTTACATATAAACAATGCAACAAACAATGTTACATATAAACAGATGTAACAAACAATGTAACATATAAACAATGCAACATATAAACAATGTAACAAACAATGTTACATATAAACAATATAACATAAACAATGCAACATATAAACAATGCAACAAACAATGTTACATATAAACAATGCAACAAACAATGTTACATATAAACAATGTAACAATGTAACAAACAATGTAACAAACAATGTAACAAACAATGTAACATAAACAATGCAACAAACAATGTAACAATGTAACAAACAATGTAACATAAACAATGTAACATATAAACAATGCAACAAACAATGTAACAAACAATGCAACAAACAATGTAACATATAAACAATGTAACAAACAATGTTACACATAAACAGTGTAACAAACAATGAATCACACAAACAATGAAACACACAAACAATGAAACACTGTTTATATGCCATTTAATTTTCTGTGATGTATCATTATTACTGCACAGATTTAAAATAGTCACGAGATAGATACTATATCTAGCTGGCTAACAGATGAGGTTTTATCGAAATTGACATGATCGAGAATGACTTGTGAAAGTCGATAAACCTCAGTGAGAATACGTTGAAAATTATATATAATGCTTTTTCAGCAAAAGTGTGTTCATGATACACTGTAGCTGCCATGAAGTTAGATAACAGTTACTACAGCAAATTAAAAAGATTTTTATGGTAAAAGTCTCTCTTTTTTATTTTATTTTTTGTACAAACAACATGAAATTTTTTTTCTGGCACATATAAAAATATATTTAGCTAAAAATAAAATACATCACTATTTCTGGTGGAAAATATGAACTACTGACACGAGCTGACCAGCAGACAAAATGCTTACTGTTGAGCCCTGAATATAATTATTGTTTATTGATTTTTTTTATTATTGTTTTAATTAGCCTTTTATTTTTATGTTTATTATTACTATTATTATTTGTATTTATTTACTACTATTATTATTTTCACTTTGCTTTTAATGCGACACTTCGGTTTTATTTGTTTTTATAATATTTTTATTATATATATTTTTATAGTTTTTTTTTTTATAATTTTTTCCTGTGATTCCTTGGGTCAGGACGAATCGAAATGCCCCTGTCAAATTTTAGCTCCGCCTTCTAGACTTTCTGCACATATTTTTGAAAAAACCTAGTTTTTCGAACTAGTCCTAGGCCGTTTGCCCTATCAGAACCAGTGCAGAAAGATTCACCGGAGCCCCAGTATCAATAATCATCAAAAAAAAGTTTAGAAACTTTCGATTCATCGTTAGAACGCTACACTAAAACGTGGCCGTGGCCCCTTTTACTTAAATGGTCAAAACTCTTGAACAGAATGAGATATTTTCACCAAATCTGGGACGCTTATGAAGGAGGTCAGTCTGAGGTCACATGAATAAAATTGTGCAACTCAGCCACTTGGTGGCGCTATACCAGTGACAAACGTAAAAATGGCTCTAACTAAAGAACCGTTGGTCCGATCGACTTGAAATTTTGCATGCAGATTATTTGTCCAAGGTGCCATCAAGGTCTATGAGGACCTTGGCCAAACATGGCCACCATCGACCAATCAGCATTTAGCAGCTATTTGACATGGTTAAAAAAGGCGGATCGAAAGGAAACATGGCAGGTTTGTCTCTTGGCCCAAGAGGTCTGTGCAAAATTTGAAAAAAATTAAATAATCGCCACAGGGAGTGTAAATCGTTGTATAGACCGCTGTGTTTCACAAAGAAACACGTAATACATATCATATGATAGATCTCCTCTTTCTGAACAACTTTGCCTCAAGAACCATTGGCGTCAATCAAATCGCTCTTAAATATCTGAGATCCGTTCACCCAATCAGAACCAGCACAGAAAGTTTCACCGGAGTCCCAATATCAAAAATTAGCAAAACAAAGTTTGAACTTTCAATTTGTCCTCAAAACTGTACGCCAAAATCTGCGCGGCCACCTTTACTTTAATGGTTATAACTCTTTAACAGAATGAGATATTATCACCAAACTTTGGACACTTATGCAGGAGGTCAATCTAAAGACACATGAAAAAAACTGTGTCCCTATGCCCCTTGCTGGCGCTATAACAGACAGGAATGTAAATGCCATATCTCTGTGCTACCTCACCTGATGGTTCTAAAAAATTAAGGCACTTTTATCATTGTTTTAGTTGCTAACAGACTGTAATTAACACTTAATAAATGTCACAAAGGCCTTTAACACTTGAGCCCCATTAATTCCTGCTCGCAGCTCTATTTTTAAGCAATCACTTTAAGAATAAGAACGTTATGTCAATAATCTGGCATTCTAGCACATTTTAAGAAGCATTCTGAGAGTTTGCGGAGTGTAAATGCTCAAAGAAAAAATGTTATGTAACCAGACCTGAACAGGTAAGAAGACCGCTCACCTGGTAAGAGATGGTTTTCTTGCCGTCGTCTCCCACCTGTGGCAGCAGGAGAGGACCAGAGACGATCCACAAATCACCGAACCTCTGCGTCAGATCTCTGCAGTACATCTCCAACCTTACGACACATTCGCTTTAATCAACAGAGTTACACACACACACACCAAAACACCAAGCGTTTATCATGCAACACACCTGTTCCAGAATCCAGCGTTGTTTTCGTAGTTCTGTGGCACGATGTTGGACAGATAGAAGGTTTCTGCCATCGCTTGCTGTCCAGAGAGAACAGTCAAATTTAATATAAATAACACATCATCTATGGCATGCTTTAAATGGAAGTGCACACTGACGCAAGTCGTGGTTGACTATAGACACTCTGTATATTGACAGAACGAACTTTGGTGCACCTCAGAAATCTTGTTGTCACCGGCGGGCGCCATGTGACCTCTCGACCAGCCGCTGTGCAGATAGTCCTCGTTCCGCGCTGTGAACAGCTCGGGAATGTCGGGATCTGGTTTAAATTTGCAGTGTTTTCTACTGGCTTTACCTGTCAGAGATCAAACTCGCCGTCAGTCCGAGATCTTCAGTCGAACGACACTTTCACACATCAAACTGGAAACTCACCTAATAACCTCTGATCAGACAGATGCTCTGCCACCCATCTGGGAGTCCGGCGGGTCCGATCGTACGATAAGATGTGGTTGATGTAGAATCGAGTCTCAGCGCCGGTTTGTGGGAGGCCAAAGTGCTCGATGAGTCGATGGATGGGGCTTTCTGAACATCAGATATACAGTATATAACATGCAAACATTTTAATTTGTATTAAATGAATATTCCACGTTCAATACAAGTTAAGCTCAATTTGTGGCATAATGTTGATTACCACGAAAAATATTATTTCGACTCTTCCCTCCTTTTCTTTAAAAAAAAAAAAAGCACAAATCTGTGTTCCAGCGAGACACTTACAATGGAAGTCAATGGGGTCAATTTTTGGAGGGTTTAAAGGCAGAAATGTGAAGCTTATAATCTTATAAAAGCACTTACGTTAATTCTTCTGTTAAATCTTGTGTTATTTCAGCTGTAAAGTCATTTAAATCATTGTTTTAAGGTATTATGGTTTACAACGTTATGTTGTCATGGCAATAAAGTTGTAAGATTGGCTATAACTTTCCACAGATGTGGTTAGTAAGTGATTTTATGACAGTAAAATCATGTTAACACACATGTTGTTTACGTCTTGTATCTATACTTTTGTAACAGTGAGTATTTTAATGTTTACAGATTATTGACCCCATTGACTTCCATTGTAAGTGCCTCACTGGAACACACATTTTTGTTATTTATATATATATATATATATATATATATATATATGCGTGTGTGTGTGAATAACGTATATTGGCCAACATATATATTTGCCATTTTATACTTGTTTAACAGTTTAATTTTGGCAGTTTAAATGGCAAGTCCCACTGTGACAACTTACCCCATAGTGTGACAACATGCCCCGTAAATGGCGTCAACGTGTTTATTGAACTTTTTTTCATTGGCAATAACGAAAGAAATACTCTAGTTTGTTGTAGTCAATACTTTAAAGGTTTGTGTCTGCACAAAAAAGTACTTTTAAATTAAACCCACCCTGATCAATATTCACTGGATTAAATAGTGACAACCTGCCCCGGTCTCCGTTATTCATATCTGAATGTGCAGTACATTAGCTAATGAGCAGTTGTGCGTTATTTAACGTTTGCATTGAATATCATCATTGACGAAAGTGATTTAAAAAGTGATTTTGAAGTATAATAAATCAGTTTTACCTCTGTGTGTTTTCTGCTCTTCATGTAAATAGAGTTTAAGAGCTGCGATACATGAACCCGTGCTGAACACCGCGCCGAACACAAACCCGCTGATAAACCGAGAACCCATTATCATCACATCAGATCAATCACATTAATATAATCAGATCAGATCAATAAACATCACAATATACAACACAAACACACGTGGTGTAAGTGAAGAAGAGCGCGCGGCATCAACAGTGAGAGTTCATTATAGCGCCATCTAGTGGATAAAACCAACAACAGCGTCTGAAAACCCTTTACACACACGGTGATGACGCGCTGACGTCTTATTTAACGGTGCAAATTTAGCAACATTTTTTTATATTTGTAATTTTTAAATCATTTAGTGTAAATTTATAACATTATACTTTATTATATTACCATTGAATTTGTAAAAAAAACAAAAAAAAAAAAAAAAAAAACACGAGTTACCACTGATTCAATGAGGTCTCAAATGCAGCTGCTGAGGGAGTGACAGTATAATTGGCATTTTTCTCTCTTCTGATGGTCCAAATCCAGAACTCACAATTTTTTTCTCTTTTGGAACATTGTGGAAACGTAAAAGTGGAGAATTTCTTGCACCCTTTGAGAAAACGGGAATGCAAAAAAATAAAAAATAAAATAATAATAATAATTATTATTATTATATATATATTTGTTTTGCAGTGGTCTCCTATTTAACACTGTACAAGTTTACCCTGCTTTAGTTTACTTCTGCGCTCCAAACCCGGATATTTGAAAAGGGTCCAAAAATAAAATAATAAAATAAACATCAAGAAATCCACCATCAGAACTTATATTAAAAAAATAATAAATAAAAAACAAAAAAAATAAGTCTACCTGCATTCAAAGTGTATTTAAAGTACTGTCACATAAAAGACAAGAGTTCACGGACATGTTTTTGAGAAAATGGGTGAGCAAAATTAGTGAGCTTCTTTGAAGATTAATTGAGATTAAGGCATTTTCATTTCAGTTTAATAAATTCAAATTACTTTTCATATATTGTTATAGCCGCACTGTAAAAAATGTCTGTAATTTTAACGGTAAAGACTGTAAAAATGCTACAGAAAAAAAAAACGTTAATTGATTAACGAGTATTAACTGTAAAATATACAGTAAAAAATATATATTTTAAGTCAATACAGTAGTTTCTACAAAAAAAATGTTGTAAAAAGACTTTCCAGTATAATTAATGGTAAAAATGTACATTATGTAAAAGAGAGTACATGTACTTTTTACAGTAAATTATTGTTAAAATTGGCTTGAACATTGGGGGGGGTTATAGTGTGAAGAATTTACATGTTTCCATTAATCATGGTACAAATACTGGTTGGGGGGGGGGGGGGGGGGTTACCTCCTATTGAACACTATTGATGAACTTCATGTCATGTGCGCTTCTGTTATTTTTACGGTGATTAACAATACATTATAAAGTAAAAAAGCAGATTTTTACAGTTTCAGAAGGTTAATATAGTTTTTTTTTTTTTACTGTAAATGTAAGATTGTTGTTGTTTTTTTTGTTTTTTTTACAATGCCAGCGTGGTCATGTAAATTACAGTAGTTTAAAATGGTAAAATTTACAGGTTGCTCTGTAAAGTTTACATTTATACTGTATTTTTTACATAATTATTCTGGCAACCAGTCTTGTTTTTGTAAAAACGACAGGATTTTTTTTACAGTGAATAATCAGGCACGTGCAGAAGAGATGGCTCTAGGGGCTCGAGCCCTTTTGCTGAGGTGCCCCTCAAATGCCAAAAGAAAGCTTAAAGATCCAAATTAAATGCATAAAAATGTGTAAATATTATGCGAAACTTCAATGCATCAGTTACAGTATGTAATCATCACACTCCGGGTTTTGGAACGTGGAAGTAAACGAATGGGAGTGAACGGGAGATCACAGCAAATATTATTTTCACTTACCCATTTGCTCCAAGACCAAAAGAAAAAATCCACTATTACATTTGAACGACTTTCCAGAAGAGTTAAAAAAATAGATTAAGACAAATTTACTGTCACTCTCTCAGCAGCTGTAATAGAAACCCCCTCACAGCTGTGGAAATTCAGTTTTAAAACTAATTCCAGGGTAATATAACATAAAGCATAATGTTATAAACTTACACTCAATATTTAAAAAACGTATTATATGAGGGGTCTGGGTATCTCAGCGAGTATTGACGCTGACTATCACCCATGGAGTTCGCTAGTTTGAATCCAGGGCGTGCTGAGTGACTCCAGCCAGGTCTCCTTAGCAACCAAATTGGCCCGGTTGCTAGGGAGGGTAGAGTCACATGGGGTAACCTCCTCGTGGTCACTATAATGTGGTTCTCGCTCTCGGTGGGGCGTGTGGTGAGTTGTGCGTGGATGCCGCGGAGAATAGCGTGAAGCCTCCACACACGCTACGTCTCCACGGTAACGCACTCAACAAGTCACGTGATAAGATGCGCGGGTTGACGGTCTCAGACGCGGAGGCAACTGAGATTCGTCCTCCACCACCCGGATTGAGGCGAGTCACTACACCACCACGAGGACTTAGAGCGCATTGGGAATTGGGCATTCCAAACTGGGGAGAGCATTTTTTATAATATTAAAAAAAATAATAAATAAGGCGGAATCACAGTCTGTGAAAAAAGGTCTATAATATCTAACTAGTTCATAACTGTGCCCGTCTATAAAATCAAAACAAGATAATTGTTATTCTTTTCTTCCCCAATTACGAAACATTATGCATACTTTGGAATATTTGGGGAATACACTTGGAAAGGTAGGTGATACTGTTTTTTGTTTTATGTGCAATGTTCTAATGTTCTGATTTTAGATCTAAGTAGAACAGAACAGAAGGGAAATTTCTATTGGACCAGTTCTGCACACAAAAGTCATGCACACTTCGTAAAATAAATAAATAAATAAATACATAGATAAAATATGTCTGCAATATAAAATAAAACAAATACATTTAAACTATACTAGTAAAAAATGTAACAATAAAACAAGCTAAATTATTGTACAGAATAAATCAGCATAAAATGTTAAATACACTCAAAAAAAATATTCATTTACACATTGCATAATGCATGTAAATTAATGAAAATTAAAATATTTCGTTTTTAATTTGGTTTATTAAAGACTACTCGATTCAATTTTATGGAATTTTTTAACTGAAATGTGTCAATCTTTAAAACAGGCTAAAATATATATTTTTTGAGTGTATAATACATAATAAATAATAAAATAAGTGGAGAATGAGTTGTATTAAATCATTAATAAAACAGCACACTCTGAAAATTATTATTTGAGTTACGCATTTTAATTTAATGCACATTTCCATAAAATCTAACAGAGTTATCTTTAATAAAATAAAATGATTATTTAAAATTTGATTCATTTAATTTAGCTAAACATTACACAGTTAAATTAAGGAATTTTGTTATGAAATTAAATTTATATTTAGTAACATGCAGCATGCACGAAGTTCTCACAAATTAAATAAATGTGTCATTTCAGTCTTATCAGCAACTCCAACATCAAAGCTGGATGAGACAAAAAAAAGACAAGAGGATCTGATGATGCTTTATCAGTTTTTATTGTTTACTTTCATATACAAAAAGATAAAATTGCAATAATTCTTTCTAGCTTTTTTTTTTTCTCTACTAGTCGGGGTGCGGTTGTTTCACACTGGGCAAATACTACATTCATACTGGTTTATTCTGGCACCAATGCGGAGGAAAAACAGCCACATCCCGACATCTAGACAACTCTAGTCCAAACTCTGCATACTGAGCGCTAAAATTACCACA